>NW_027186073.1:654122-673343 GCF_028583685.1 Petaurus breviceps papuanus | reverse complement strand
ATATTTGTAATCTCTATAGGCATTGTGAATATGGCATTGCTGATACAGAAGGCTATATAAGCCCTGATGTGCAGCTTTGTTTTGGGGCTCACTTTGAGAAGTGTTCTGTGATTTGATCAGGATTCTGCAAAGCTGTTGTCCAGAGCCCCCCGGCTTTGAAACACAGATGTTCTTTGGTATGGATGTAATGGTTGGACAGTTTGGAAATCTGTCTACTTGATCTGTTTCTGTCTTGATAATTCTGTCTGTATATTCTGAAGTTCGGGGTGCTGACCTCTTTCCCCTGAACTAGGTAAACGATACATATCTGACTGATTAAAGTAAGCTTGTTAACCCATTTTGAGTTGCTTTCCTTTATCAAAGCAGGTCCAAGAACCTGTGTTGGCAGACACCCTGGGGACGCTGGGGTGCTTGCTGCTACACAAGGCAAAATTTTATTCCTTCCAAGAGGGGAGGTGGGAGATTGGCATCAGATGTTGAGGGTTCTGTTCTACTCAGAGAAAAGATGACAGGCCTCAATTATATTGATTCGGTTACCTAAAAATCAATAGTTTAGGGGACTAGGTTCAAGTTGAGCCCTTGGTTGTCATCTATTAATGAAGAAGTACTCGAAGTCCAAAATTGGAATCTCTTTCCATCAAAGTCCAGATCTACAATGAACATACACATAACAAATAGCAAATAAACCATTTATCCAAGTTAATGACAAATGGAAATCAGACAAGGTAATGAGATGAGAATGATTTTAATATTTAATAAAAATAAATTAATTACAAACTTTCAACCTTGAAGATTTGTTTTATTTTGAGACTTTGGCTTTTATCTTCCAAGTTTTTAAGCCTAAAGCTCCATATGACAATTTAGACAAGGCTAATTTCAGTGTTTAGGGAGATCTCAGTATTAGGGCTTTGGTGTTTTACAGCATGAAGCACCAGGCAAAACTGATTTCTTACTTGGCAGCACTAGTTTCACTATTCTCTGTCTGACATCTCCACCACGCCCCCAGAAGATCATGATTGGGAAGTCTTCATCATCTTGAAGGTTCTCATCAGCTTTTGTGGTCTACCTCATCACTATTCTCTGCCTCTGATTGATGGGATGGTGGAGCCATGAACTCCAAACCTCCAGTTAAGGAGAGATCTGAGCTCAAATATTCCCTCATTTCTCATGTGACTGCATAATTCTGGGACTTCTCTGACTAAATTCTCCACCATGCCCTCATGCGGGCTCCCTTTCTTTTCCCTAATACTTTTCAGTTTTCTTTTGTGTGTGTTTTCCTACAAAATGCATTTAAACTGCTTGTAAGGCAGAGACTATTTTTCTTTTTCCATATATGTCTCTTTGTGCTTAGCACAATGCCTAGTATGTAATAGACAATAAATGTATGTTGACCATTAAATAAGGGGCAGGAAAATTCTTTGATAATAAGTGCCTTGTACAACATTGGTTCTATAAATAATCTTCAATTTTGTTTTATTTTATAGAAATGAAGTTGTGAGTAAAGCAGTTGAAAGGAAGGGAAAACCATTAAAAGACCCATGGAGTGGAGAGGAGAAAGCTGCATTCAGTGAGGATTTCTGGATAAGAGAGAAAAGGATCTATGAAATTTGGGTCTGTGGGTAAGGTGGCATTAGTAAAAGAATAATATTGGGTCATAGGACCCAGAACAAAGAATTCAAAACTATTCAGGTTTTCTTTTACTAATTTCATCTGACTGTTGCTTCTCATAGCTTTGAAATTAATACAATCTTTTTTAATGTGTCTCTAAAAGCTTGTATCACTTGTTTATTCCTCAGGGTGTAAATAAAGGGGTTCATTACTGGTGCTACTGATGTTGCAAGTAGTAACACCACCTTATTCAAAGCCATCCCTTCTTTTGAAGAAGGTTTGATATAGATGAAGATGCAGGGGCCATAAGTCATGGAGACAACAATCATGTGGGAAGAACAGGTGGAAAAAGCTTTTCTCCTTTGCTCAACTGAGGAGAATCTCAGAATAGTCCTGAAAATACAGGCATAAGATAGAACTACCAACACTAAGGTAATGATGAGTGCCAACACAGCACATACTAAAATTATTCTTTCTAGGAACTGTATATCAGAGCATGTTATCTCCAGCAATGGTGATATATCACAGACAAAATGGTCAATAATATTGGAGTCACAGAATTCTAGCTCAAGACCCCCACCAAGTATTGGAATGATGATCATCAACCCAGACAACCAACAACCCAGGAGGAGCTGGGTACAGACTCTGTTGTTCATGATGGTTGCATAGTGCAAGGGTTTGCAGATGGCCACATAGCGGTCATAAGACATGGCAGCCAAGAGAAAAAATTCTGAGGCCCCAAAGAGGATGCCAAAAAATAATTGAGTGAAACATCCATTATAAGTCACAGTATAATCCCCAGTTGACATGTGGTACAGAAATCTGGGAACACAGGCAGTGGTGAATGAAAATTCTAAGACAGAATAGTTCCTAAGGAAAAAATACATGGGGATTTTGAGATGAGGATCCACCAATGTAAGGGCAATGATGGTTAGGTTTGCAGTTACACTCAGTATGTAGGTCAGAAACAGAAAGATAAAAAGCATAACCTTCAGCTGTGGGTCATCAGTCAAGCCCCCAAAAATGAATAATGTTATCCCTGTGTGGTTTCTCATTTCTGAACTCTTTCTTTCAATGTATCTGTATGTAAAACAAAGACAGAGAGAGAAAGACAGAGAGAGAGAGAGAGAGAGAGAGAGAGAGAGAGAGAGAGAGAGAGAGAGAGAGAGAGAGATCGTAGTGAGTAGAGTCATAAAATAAGTCAGCAATAAAATTTAAATATAAATGCTCAGAAGTCACCACTCTTGGTCACTTTTTTTCTTTCACTATCTAAAAAGCAATTATACTCAAACCATTATACATAAGCTACTGAGCATAGAATTTTTGTGAAGACTTTTCTCCCCTAGTTATCATTTCCTCACACCAAGTTCCTTACCTATACCCAAATTCTTTCCAATCAACTTTACTTTGTCCTATCTTAAAAGGTTGTCTTGATTCCCTTTGTTTTCCCTCCATACTCATTTCCGGATAAACCCTCTTCACCAAATCCCTTCGTGAAGTAGGAAAAAAACGTTAATACCAACATAGTGACCATCTATGAGAATGTATGCCAAGTACACTTCTGTTCACATTCCACAATGTTTTCAACCATTCCCCTTCTGTCAGGTACTCACTTCATATTCACTTTGTTGCTACCACAGAAAGTATCATGATATCTTGGAATATATGTGGTGACTCTTTCTGTCTTTGACCTCCTTTAGATATATGTACAGGAGTGAGATCACTGATTCACAGACTATGAATATTTTCTTCACTTTTGTCAGGAAATTTCAAATTGTTTTATGGATTCTTTTGATCCATCTTTACATCCAGTAATCAAATATTAATGTGCTTATTTTTCCAGGATCCTTCCAAATTATATAGTTTCACATTTTTTACCTTTGACATTATAGATGCTGTGTTAGATCAAACCTCAGAGTCTTAAAGGGTTCTTTTATTTTGAATTTCTTTAATTTAATTTTTTAAGTATTTTAATGGTTATTGCCAATTTTTCCATTCTTATCTTGTGAAACATTGCTTATACAGGGAAATTAATTGTTCTGGTGTTATAAATCTGCATAGTGTACACACTTTGAATTAAACTAAATGATTCCATGGGTAACTGTGCATACATTCATCTCTTGTAAAAGCCCGATTTCTTCTTTTTAACTTCACACCCCCTCTGGGATCTTTTTCCCTATTTAATAAAACCAGGCTTCTATATTACCAGACCACAATCTTCTAAGTCCTTGTAGCTTCTCCTTAAAGACTCTATATTATTTTAAAGTGACAGAGGTCAGAAAAGAGCATAACAGCTATGTTATCAGTCCATGGCTTATCAATTAGAACCAAGGCAATGCTGAGATTGTTGGGGGCTGGGGTGGATTGGGGTGGTGATGCAAGTGGAAATCAGGGCTAGGACATAGAGCAATAATTACTAGTGAGGTCAAAGTCTTAGTGGAAAGCATCAGTGCCTACCAGTAGGAGCAACCATTCTCTCCACACCCCAGTATGCTTTATGGACATGTAAATGAAGTAACAGAAGTTCATCAGGAATAGCTACCTTAAGCCACTTGCACTTGACTGAGTCTATCATCCACTATCCTACAACTATGCTCATTGTTGCCATGTCTAATACCTAGAAGACCTGATCCTCTAGTTCCCTTCTGCTCTTTCAGTTCCAGACTAGAAAGCACAGTCAGAGTACATCTATTCTTTGAGTCCAAAATTGGAAGCAAAACCATTATGGTGTCTGGTGCAAATTTCATATTGGAAAGTATAATGGTGGGGAAGTAGACAGTCTTACCACAGATGCTAGTGCAGAGTTGGTGAGAGTCTTTGTAAGAGGGTTAAATCATCACCTTCTTTGGGAATTAGGTCAATGAAGAGTGGGGAAGAAAAGAACACTTAGTAAGGGGAAAATTAATCGGACCCAGGAAGGGAGAATAGTTGTGCAACATGTTACTGGAGGAGCTCAAGGTGATGTAGGACCATGATATTGCAGGGAGGAAGTATAATCTCCCAGCAAGGAGTCACCCACAGCCAAGGAGGGAGCCCACCATACCCATCCCAGATAACTACATCCAAGGGTCCAGACCCATTTGCTCTAAGCCCATTCATTCTAAATAAGTCTCTGCTCAGAAAACATCTCTCTACTCCCAATTAGAAGATTTCCACAGCCACTCTAGCGATTTGCTAGCCACCTCTGTTTCAACTTCTTTTGGGAATGAAGGAGATTACTCCTGCCTGGACAATGGCAAAACCATTTAATCTGCACTGAGAGCTGCAAACCCTCAGCCCTAACACTATTAATTTCTTTTGCTTCATATCTAGTTGCCATATTATTTTGATTGTGAACCAACTTTACTGAGTGCTTTTCTTTTACCTTAGAGGAAGTTGGTGGTTCAGTGGAGTGAGGGTTGGGCCTGGAGTTAAGGAGAGCTGAGTTCAAATCCATCCTCAGATTCTTCCTGGCTTTGTGACCCTTGACAAGTCACTTAACCTCTGTTTTCTTGACAAAAGGATCCACTGGAAAAGGAAATGGCAAGTCATTTCACTTTCTTATGCAAGAAAATTCCATTGACTATATTGGGTCCTGAATAATTGGGCATGACCAAACAACAACTCTAGTACCTTAGCTCATCATATGCCCTCTCTGGTTCTTCCTGAATGTCCTCTGGACTTTTTATCTATTAGTCCTTTCAAAGAACCGAAGTAAAGATTTAATTTAAGAAATATTCCAATTATGAAAGATTCCCATTAGAGTTTTAAGAAGGCTCCTCTCCACTCTCCACACTGTCTAGTAATGCTTTCTCCTGGCTTCTAATGCTTTTAACCCTTTCCCCCTACCTAGGCCCCTCCACTGCATCCTGACACTGGATTCCCTGTTTAATTACTTCTTTCTGCAGGGAAGTAACAGAAGATCTAATAAAGGAAGCCATAGTAAGTAAGAAATACCTGATAATGGACGTTTCATAGAATAGCTTATCTTTTAGAAAATGATATATCATTAGTATTATTAGAAAGCAGCACTGGGGTTTTTGGAAGTGGAAGCAAAGCATATGTCATTCCACTAAAGCATGTATCGCTCCGCTATCTACTTTGCTTCTTCAGAAGATTGACCTTAATGAGGAATGCTGGCCAATTAACATTTCTCCCATTTTCCCTTTTCCTGTCTTTTAAAGTAACTGTATGTCAACCAATTCCTATGCACAATGATGAGATAGGAATAACCAAAGAGGAAATATAAATATTTGTATCTTTAGTTTTGGAGGACAGGGAAGTTCAAATGGGTTTATTTCTGCAAAGGCTCTGGATATTGGAGAGTGAAACCTAGAATTCTCTTTTTCCCTACTTAGGGGTGGCATAAACACAGTTTATGTGTTGTGACAATGTTCCTAATAGGGTTTCACCTGTATGAGATCATTGTATATTCTAGCTTGGTTTCAGACAGGAGCATGTCATTTGTTCCATCACAGTGGAGCATTGCAATGAGATGTAACCATAGTCCACCATCACCTTTTGCCAGTAACACTTTGCATCTTTGAAGATACTGTCCCTGTCTGCTCATTCTGTCCTTGTGATTCTAAAGTTAAGGAAAGGCATACTTCCTTGCTTTGAGAAGTATCTGGTCACAATTGTTTCTCACTGATCAAGAGTTAATTCTATTCAGTAGTTATAAAAATGCATTCAATTTTCCACCTTGCTCTCCTGGATTAGGCTTCCTTAGGTGAACCCAAGTAGTTGTGGGAATGGATTTTGTTGGTTGCTGTGAAATATTCCCCACAAAGACCCATAAGAGGAATTTCTTCTGAGTCTTGAGAAGTGAGGATTCTGAATCTCAGAGCAACCAGTTCACATAGTGCAGAATCCAGTATTGCAGACACCAACAAAACCAAGAACAATGATCGTGGATCGAAAAGGCAATTTCTCTTTTCCTTAGGTTTTGTAGGAAAGATGCCACACAGAGTGACTTCTGGATCCAGAATTGTGACTCAACAGAAACTTATCTCTGAATTTGTCTTCCTGGCAAACTCTGTCCTTCCTCTAACACCCAGATCCCACTGTGCCCTTTAAACAATTCTTCTCTGAGAAACATTACCCTTCCTCCTTCCTACACTAGAAGGCTCTTCTTCAAAGTAAAAAATAAATTGAAAATTGCCCCTTTTAAGAATTGTGTCTCTCAGAGTTGCTTTCCTTTTCAGTAAGGAAACTCTCATTCAAAGGAAATAACTATGATGAAGGAATTTCAAGAAATGTGCAGCACATGGTAAAACTGAAAGCTCCCTGTACCACTGACAACACACAGGTAACTCACCTATCTTTGAAGCTCTAAGCCTGACCCCACTTGAATCAGAGGGCAGAAGTCAATGTCCATTCAATTCCAAAGAATATCTGAGATACAGATGCTGGATTCCATCCTGGAAAATCCACAGTACTTGTTGGATTTTTAAAAAAACACTTTTTTTCTGTCCTAAGCAGGGAGTCTCTTTTTTTTTCTTCTGTTTTACTGGGAGAAGGCCTGTGTATGGTGCAATAAAAGTACAAAAAGGGAAGTTGCCCTGATTCTTGTGTTTTGGGTCACTCTATCTGCTAATTTTATTATCTTCCCTGTTTTCAGGCAGAGTGGGTTTTTCTGTCCCCATTACTGTTGCCACTGCAATTGTCCATAGGGAAGATTAGGCATCACCTTTCAATGATAACTTTGTCTTTTTTTGATATTACTTCTGTTCAGTCTATCTGTAAAGGTGATTATAAGGCCAGAGGAAAGAAAATTTCCTTCTTTTTGGCATAATACCTGGTCACTTTTTTCTTTTCTTTCTTACATTTTTTGGTGGCCATCAGGGTAAAGTGATTTGCACAAGGTCACACAGCTAGTAAGTTTCTGAGGCTGGTTTTCAACTCAGGTTCTTTTGACTCTAGGATCAGTGCTCTGAACACTGCGCCCCACAATTATTTTTTAATAATCATTAATTACTGATATTCAGTAGCTGAACAAATGTTTTCCATCTGCACTTCAGGTAATTTTTCCCATTCTGCATAGGTTTCCTCAGGAGACCTCAATTAGTTAAAGGGAAGGGATAGGATTTACTTGACTGTTGTAATATATTATTCACCAAAAAACCTGAGGGTTTTTTCACCTGAAGTTCATGAAGTGGAGCTTCTCGCTTACAGCTAATATGTTGTAATCACCTCGGGCGAAGTGCCCATGTCACATAATGCAAGATCCAGTGTTAAAGGCACCCTCACATGAAAGGTGCTCTGACTTAGATAAGCTTAGAGCCATGACTACATGGAAGAATAAACATCCCCCTATTACCAATGCTTCCAAGGAAGATCCATAGAGACCACCTGTGTCAGAACTGTAGCCTCCAAAAGGTTTATTTCTGGACCTGCCAACTCCCTCTTTCTATAAGCGCCTTCTCCAGTCCCCTACTGTGGACCCTACCCCTTTCCCTCCCACTTTCAGAGTTACCTTCCCCTCCTGCCTCCCTTCCTTCTTTCTCTCTGTTCCATGCTAGATATAAGCTTAAAAGTGTCTCTTATCTAGTTCATTTTTTCTACAATTAACAAATTAAATTATGTTTTAATCCTCTAAAGGATGCTTCTTTATTCAGTGAGGAAGCTTGTTCATTCCAAGGATATAAGAACAACTTTGAAATTTTAGGAGATGTGCAGCATAGGAGAGGGGAAATACCTTTTGGTGGGAGGCTCTCATGCACCCCTCAGATTGCATTATTTAATCCATGCAGGTATGAAGCTGGCCCTATGAAAGTAGGGTCAAAAAGTGAATATCAAAATTCACATGATACAGAATAAAAGTATCATAACAGAAATCAGTATTAGTTTTCTGTCTAAAACATATAATGTATCTTTTTTCTTTCTTTCTTTCTTCCTCTCTTGCTTCCTCATGTTTTGCCTTCTTTCTTCCCTTCTTTTTTTCTTTCCCTCTGTCCTTCCTTCCTCCCTTCCTTTCTTCCTTTTATTCTTTATTTTTATGTCTTTCGACAGGTCTCATTTCTGTATTCCAGAATAGGGAATCTTCTGCATCTATTCTATCCCCAGAACCTAGAAAGAGAGTAGCAATATTACCATCCATTAATTTTACTTTCCTTCTGTACTTCAGATCCCAGTGAGCAGTTTTTGTCCAATAGCCCCTGGAAGGCCTCAAATCTGAACAGCAGCAAATTAGTGGAAAAACTTCTGGCCACATCATCTCACAAACCCATGACATCACCCAAAAAGGCACATTGGAGTTCTTCCTAGGTTCCCATCTTCTGAAATATACCAATCCTCTCTCTCATTGCCAACTCTAGAATGAGGCTGCATCAGAGATCCTGTCCTGCATTAAATACAGGGCACAGTTTGATGTGCTGTATGTTTCTAGAAGAAACACTGAACCTTTGGAAAGAGAATTGCCTCACAGGTCCTGCCTTTATTTGGATCTCCTGATCTGCTCTGTCTGAGCAGAGAGAAACATTTCCTCCAAAGTGGACACTAATAGCAAAGGATATTTCTTTCATCTGACCATGTGCTACAGGTGCATGGGGACCAAATGAGTTCACAAATGAAAGGACCTTTGGGGAACCCAAGTTCAGAAGTCTCTAATGAATCTCTATTGTAATCAACTTTGGCAAAAGACATAAAACAGGCAGGTGAAAGGCCAGTACCCCACGGAATGGAAAAGTAGGAATAGCATAAGATAGTGGCTTGTTCCATGGTAGTGAGTCAGGTGATGGAGGAAAAAGGACATCTCATTGCTCCCTCACATTGTCTAAGATGGTGGCCTCCAAAATTATTTGATCCTTCACCTCTATCAGTTAAAAAACATGAGTGTGCACTCCACATGCACACACACACATACTCATTTAGAGATTATATGTTACAAAATATAGTGCTTTATCAATGTATTAAAAATCAGTCAATTTATTAAATGCTTAGTGTATGTCAGATAGTAGTTTGAGTTCTGGGTTACAAAGGAAGACAAAAACATTGTCCCTGTCCTAAAAGACATTTTAGTGGATGCAGAGTAGATGGAAGGTAATCTCAGAGGGAAGGCACTTAGCTAGGGAAGTTATGAGAGGAGCAGAAAAGGCTTCTTTCAGAAAGTGGGATGTGAGAAGCATCGAGGGAAGCCAAGGGATGGAAGTGAGGGGGACACTGTGTTCCAGGCTTGGGGGAGTTCCAGTGCAAAGTTACAGACTTGGAAGGAATAGAGCAGGTTTTGCCTTAAGAAGAAATGAAACCTGATGTGTGGGTAAGAACCACACTTTCCCTTTGATATGTGTTTTGACATCTCTGACGATGTATCAGTTTTAGTTCCTAAAACTAGTAAGTCTCTTGTGTGAGAACAAAGCTGAAAGATGGCGACTCTCCTGCTCTAACCAGAGTAACATAGAGAAGCACCAAAAGGAACAAATGCCACTATGACCCATGATTTCATTGGAATTACCTTCAAGTCAAGCAATTAAGTCTTTATTAAGCAACCACAGTGTGCCAGGGTTTGCACTAAGCACTGGGGTTACAAATAAGAGCAAACTTTCAAAAAAATCCATCCTCAAGGAACCAACAGTCTAAAGTGCAAATAACTATATTTAAACAAGATATATACAGGAAAAATCTAGATATAATTTCAGAGGGAAGATAATTAGTATAAAGAAGAGAGGGAAAGCCTTCTTTTATAATGTTAAATTTTCTCGGGACCCCAAAAAATGGAGATGAGGAGGGAGAAAAGTCCAGATATGGTACATGGCCAGTCAAAGTGCCCAAAGTTGGAATATTAAGTGTCATTTGTAAGGGACATAATACAGCCAGTGTCACTAAATCAGAGAGTATACATCTACAAATCTATGCTTATAATCTGTTTTTTACCTATTGTCTGTCTATCTATCTAAACATAGATATATCTATTCATAGGCAGACTATCTTTTAAAAAAAAAGAGAATTTTATATTTGATCCTGGAAGGAATCATGAGATATAACTCCCTCAACAACAAGGAGTACTTCATTGTGTGTAGTGTACACAATCTGCTTCACTGATTGATCTCTTAAAAAGTACAAAATCTGGAATGGTGAGGTGGCGCAGTGACCAGAGCTATTGACCAATCGGCACAAGGCACCTGACATATTCTGGGGTTATTTCTATAACTGGATGTTATAATAGGTAAATTGCCCAGTGTCTCCACAATCATCTGTTTGTTCATGTATACCATGAGCACCATGATTTCCCAGCAAACTCCATATTCTTGTTGAAGGAGGTATATCTAATAGTTCCTTATTCCCTGCAGGCTTAACTATAAAATCTTCTGTGTTTTTAAAATATAATCTTTGTATATGAATAAATATATCTATACCTAGATAGACAGATTTTATATAATAGATAGAGAAACAGATAACAGATTTGTATGTGTAGACTCTGATTTAGTGACAAGGGACATTTTATATCCCAACTTGGGGTACTTTCACTGGCTATGTAATAAGGTTTTCCCTCTCCCCTTGATACTAAGCATCTTCCCTCTGATATTATCATGTTATATACATATACATATAGATCTTGTTTATTCCTAGTTGTTTGCACATTAAACTGTTGATTCCTTGAGGATGGACATTTTTTTTTAAGTTTACTCTTATTTGTAACCCCAGTGCTTAATGCAAAGTCTGGTACATTGTGGCTGCTTAATAAAGACTTAATTGCTTGACTGGAAGGTTTTCCCAATGAAATCATGGATCATATTGTCATTTCATTCTTTAAGTGCTTCTGTAGGTTACTCTGGGTGGAGTAGGGCAGTCGACATCTTTCAACTTTGTTCTCAGACAAGAGACATACTGGTTTTAGAAACTACAGCCACTCTGTTCTTAGAGATGTCAAAATACTTGGCATGGCCTTGTGGAAGCCCCGCCTCCCAGGGGCGTGGCCCCGACTCAGCCCTGCCTCCAGGGGCGTGGCCGGAATTAGCCCCACATCCCTTGGTGCTTTTCATTCAGATTTTTTGTGTTAAAGAAACAACGCACGGACCAGATTTTTTTTATTTGTTTGTATGTTTGTTTTTTTTAATTTTTAGGTTTTTAAAACCCAATAAGTGGGAGTGCATGGCATTTGCCCCTGGGGTGAGAAGCCACTGAGACATAGGAACAGCCAGCCAGCACCATGTGGCAGCTTCAGCTCCTGGACTGCAGAGCATAGGGGGACCCAGCACCAGTCTGAGGGGTACCACTCTTGCTTTAATCTGCTTGGATCTGGATTGCAGTCTAGGGTGGAGGTCCTGGGGTGTGTGTAGAGCTTGCCAGAATGTGTGGAGGCCTCAGAGAGGGCACCCATCTAATACCTCCAACAGCTGAGAAAACCCTAGCATTTGGGACAAAATCTCCCCTGTCTGGTGGCAAAGTCCTACTGTGGCAAAAAGTCCAGGGGTCAAGGGACTGAGGGTTGACATGACCAGGCAAAGGAAACAAAGCAGACAGAAGATTCCAACAATTGGCTCCTCTTTGGGGGCCAAAAAGGAGCAAAGCATGGAACAGGAGGAACACAGTGAAGTCAGAACTCCTGCACCAAAAGCTTCAAAGGAAAATATGAGCTGGTTACAGGCCATAGAAGACCTGAAGAAGCAAAGAAGAGAAGTGGAGGAAAAGTTGGGAAGAGAAATGAGAAGGATGCAAGAAAATTACAAAATGACAGTCAACAGCCTGACTGACAAAAATCACACCTTAAAAAATAGACTAACTCAAATGGCAAAAGAGGCTCAAAAAGGCAATGAGGAGAAGAATGCCTTAAAAAGCCGAATTTGCCAGATGGAAAAAGAATCTCAAAAGCTCACTGAGGAGAATCATTGCTTCAGAATTAGATTGGAGCAAATGGAAGCTGATGACTTTATGAGAAATCTAGATGCTGTTAAACAGATACAAACACATGAAAGAATAGAAAGCAAAGTGAAATATCTCATGGGAAAAACCACTGACCTAGAAAATAGATCCAGGAGAGAGAATTTAAAAATTATTGGACTACCTGAAAGCCATGATCAAAGCAAGAACCTAGAAATCATCCTCCAGGAAGTTCTCAAAGAAAACTGCCCTGATGTTTTAGAATCAGAGGGCAAAATAGAGGTTGAAAGAATGCTCTGATTACCTCCTGAAAAAGATGCCAAAAAGAAAACTTCTAGAAATATTATAGCCACGTTCCAGAATTCCCAGATCAAGAAGAGAATATTACAAGCAGCCAGGAAGAAACAATTTGAATATTGTGGAAACACAATCAGGATAACCCAGGACCTGGCACCTGCTACACTGAGGGATTGAAGGGCTTAGAATATGATATTCTGGAGGTCAAAGGAGCTGGGATTAAAACCAAGAGTGGGGGTGGGGGGGAGGCAGAGCCAAGATGGCAGAGTAGAAGCACGACCTTCCCTCAGCTCCAGCTTCCACCCTCTCCAATCCATGTAAAAAAGGAGACTCTAAACAAACTTTGGAGCTGCAGAACCCACAAAATGACAGAGAAGCTAACCTCCTGCTGAGGACAGCCCGGCAGGCCGGCAGGAATCAGCCAGCATGGCACTCTGGGAGCGGAGCCAGGCCCCACAAGGAGGCTTTAGCCCCAGGGCGGGCCTGACCAGCCGCTGGCCAGAGGGACTCCAGATCAGCAGCAGCTGTGCCCGTTTCCAGATTATCAACACATAGATGCAAAGGACAAGGTGAGAGGCCAGTGCAGTCTGGACGTTGGGACCCAGTAAGTGGGAGAGCGTGGCTTTTACCCCCGGGGTGAGAAACCACTGAGAGGCGGGCACAGCCAGCCAGTGCCACATGGCAGCTTCAGCTCTTGGCCTGCAGAGTGTAGGGGGACCAAGCACCAGTCTGAGGGGTAATCGCTCTTGCTTTAACCTACTTGGATCTGGATTGCAGTCTAGGGTGGAGGTCCTGGGGTTTGTGTGCAGCTTGCCAGAGCGTGTGGAGACCTCAGAGAGGGCACCCATCTAATACCTCCAGCAGCTGAGAAAACCCCAGTGTTTGGGATGAAAACTCCCTTGTCTGGTGGCAGAGTCCTACTGTGGCAAAAAGCCCAAAAGTCAAATAATTGAGTGGCAAAATGAGCAGGCAAAGGAAACAAAGCAGACAGAAGATTTCAACAATTGGCTCCTCTTTGGGGGATAAGAAGGAGCAAGGCATGGAACAGGAGGAAAACAGTGAAGTCAGAACTCTTGCACCAAAAGCTTCAAAGGACAATACAAGCTGGTTACAGGCCATAGAGGACCTTAAGAAGCAGATAAGAGAAGTGGAGGAAAATTGGGAAGAGAAATGACAACAATGCAAGAAAATTATGAAATTAGAGTCAACAGCCTGACTAAAGAAAATAAAACCTTAAAAAACAGACTGACTCAAATGGCAAAGGAGGCTCAAAAAGGCAATGAGGAGAAGAATGCCTTAAAAAGCCGAGTTTGCCAGATGGAAAAAGAATCTCAAAAGCTCACTGAGGAGAATCATTGTTTCAGAATTAGATTGCAGCAAATAGAAGCTAATGACTTTATGAGAAATCAAGATGCTGTTAAACAGATCCAAACAAATGAAAGAATAGAAGGCAATGTGAAATATATCATGGGAAAAACCACTGACCTGGAAAATAGATCCAGGAGAGATAATTTAAAAATTATTGGACTACCTGAAAGCCATGACCAAAGAACTTAGAAAGCATCCTCCAGGAAGTTCTCAAAGAAAACTGCCCTGATGTTTTAGAACCAGAGGGCAAAATAGAGGTTGAAAGAATACACCAGTCACCTCCTGAAAATGATCCCAAAAAGAAAACTCCTAGGAATATTATAGCCAGGTTCCAGAATTCCCAGATTAAGGAGAGAATATTACAAGCAGCCAGGAAGAAACAATTTGAATATTGTGGAAACACAATCAGGATAACCCAGGATCTGGCAGTTTCTACACTGAGGGATTGAAGGGCTTGGAATGTGATATTCTGGAGGACAAGTGAGCTAGGATTAAAACCAAGAGTCACCTACCCAGCAAAACTGAGTATCATGTTTCAGGGGAAAATATGGTCATTCAGTGGAATACAGGACTTTCAAGCATTCTTGCTGAAAAAACCAGAGTTGAATAGAAAATTTGACATTCAGATACAAGAAGCAAGAGGAGCATGAGAAGGTAAACAGGGAAAAGAAATCATAAGGAACTTATCAAAGTTGAACTATTAACATTCCTACATGAAAAAAGAATAATTGTAACTTATGAAACTTTTCTCAGTAATTGAAGGGATTAGAAATATATATGTGTATGTCTTTATATGAGGGTATGCGAGCATATGAATACACATGTGAATGTGTGTATATACGTTTACAGGTATACATAGATAGAGGGCACGGGACCAATTTAACAGGAAGCGATGATACTTAAAATGTGAAGTTAAGAGGTGAGAGAGGAATATAATGAGAGGAGATGGGGAAAGACAGAATGGGGTAAACTATCTCATATAGAAGAGGCAAGGGAAAATGGTCACAATGGAGGAGAAGAATAGGAAGGCAAAAGGGAATGGGTCAACCTTATTCCTATTGAATCTGGCTTGAGGAGGGAGGGAAATACACACTAAATAGGGGTATCTCACCCTCCAGGAGAATAGGGGGGAAGGGGATGAGAGGGAGGATGATGGAAGGGAGGGCAGGCTGGGGGGGAGGGAAGTTGGAAGCACCCACTTTTGAAAAGGGACAGGATCAAAGTAGAGAATAGAACAAGTGGGAGGTGGGATAGGAGGGAGGGAAATATAGTCAGTCTTTTACAATATATCTACTATGTTATTGTTTTGCTTTAGCCACACATGTACAACCTATACTGAACTGCTTTCTTCCCAGTGGGGGTGGGTGACAAAGAAAGAAGGGAATGAATCTGGAATTGAAAGTTTTAAAATCAAATATTCAAATATATATATATATATATAGATATATATATGTGTGTGTGTGTGTGTGTGTGTGTACTATTATTAATAACATCTTACATGTAATTAAGAAATAAGATATACATATATATAGATATATGATATAATACAGATATAAGATATACTGAGGCATAGCGATCCACTGGAAAAGTCGAAATGGGTATGGGAGAAAATATGGGAGAGAGCAGATTGGAGGTGGGGATATCCTGTGGGACTGCTCTTTTGGAGGGATGGGTGGGGGAAAATGGGGAGAAAATTTGTAACTCAAAATCTGGCGGAAACGAATGATGTAAATCAGAAGTTAATAAAGCATTAAAAAAAGTGAAAAAAAAAAAACCAAGAGTCACCTACCCAGCAAAACTGAGTATCATGGTTCAGGGTAAAATATAGTCATTCAGTGGAATAGAGGACTTTTAAGCATTCTTGCTGATAAAACCAGTGTTGAATAGAAAATTTGACCTTAAAATACAAGAAGCAAGAGAAGCATGAGAAGGTAAACAGGGAAAAGAAATCATAAGGAACTTATCAAAGTTGAACTATTAACATTCCTACATGGAAAAACAATAATTGTAACTGATGAAATTTTCTCAGTATGAAAATAATTGAAGGGAATAGAAACATATATATATATATACATTTATATAGACATATATGTCTATATATGAGGATATATGGGCATATGAATACATATGTGAATGTATGTATATATGTTTATAGGCATACATAGATAGAGGGCAAAGGAACAACTTAACAGGAAGGGATGATACTTAAAAGGTAAAATTAAGAGGTGAGAGAGGAATATGATGAGAGGAGATGGGGAGAGACAGAATGGGGTAAACTATCTCATATAGAAGAGGCAAGGGAAAATGGTTACAATGGAGGGGAAGAATAGGGGGGCAAAAGGGAATGGGTCAACCTTATTCCCATTGAATTTGACTTGAGGAGTGAATGAAATACACACTAAATAGGGTATCTCACCCTACAGGAGAGTAACGGGGAAAGGGGATGAGTGGGAGGGTATGATGGAAAGGAGGGCAGGCTTGGGGGGAGGGAAGTTGGAAGCACCCACTTTTGAAAAAGGACGGAATCAAAGTAGAGAATAGAACAAGTGGGAGGTGGGATAGGAGGAAGGCAAATATAGTCAGTCTTTTACAATATATCTACTATGTTATTGTTTTGCATTACCCACACATGTACAACCTATACTGAACTACTTATCTTCCCAGTAAGGGTGGGTGACAAGGGAGGAAGGGAATGAATCTGGAATTCAAAGTTTTACCTATGTTTTCAATTCTGCCACTTATTAGCCATGTGACCTTGGTCAAGTCACTTAACCTTGTTTGCCTGTGATTATTCTTCCTTAAAATGAGCTGGAGAATGAAGGGGAAAACCACTCATATCTTTGCCAAGAAAATCCTGAAAGGGGTCATGAAAATTCAGGCATGAATGAAAAACTACTGAAAAAAATCCTGAAGGTTCCTTGATCAGGAGTATTCTCTGTTTCCCCTGAGTCTTCTTTCATCAGGGTGCTACATAGTCTTCATCCTGTCTAAGGTCACCTTCATTTTGGTGCTGCATGTATTTCTTCTCATAACTGAGATTTCCCTAGTTAATATTTTACATCTTCTATCTCCTTTAATGTTTCTCTAGTCATTGCACTAAATTAGATGGATCATCAGGTTGCTATATGATCTTTCATTCCTTTCTGGGATTTACGTATTAGGTAGACTTTTGCCTCCATAACTCTACTGCTGTGGTTTCCACTATTAGGGCACTTGGTGGTTTCTCTATTCCCTCGGGTTTCCTACATGGAGTTGCTTTAAGTTTCTTCTGCTGTTTCCCTGATAGCACTTTGCTTTCATTATCTATAGCTTCTGACTTTTTTTTAATGCAGTACTGGATGGGATGAATACCTTTACTGAGGATTTTCTTTGGATTTCTTAATCATCATTTAATCTGGTTCACCTTCTTTGCAACTGCTGGAGAAAAAGTGTGAAAGTGAGCCTCCTGTGTCATCTATCAGGTGGCAGTCTAAATGGATGATCTCTCAATGATCCTTTCAATGCTATAACTGTTCATCTTGTTGAGCCTTCTTAACATCACTTCAGTATTTGACATTGTTGACCATCTCCTCCTTGATATACTCTGCCCTAAGGCTTTCTCTTTCCTCTTCATCTCTTAAATTATATGAAGTGTTTCTCAGTCTCCTTTTCTAGATTATAATCCATATTCTCTACCTTTGGGTTTTCCATAGATTCTGTCCTATGTCTGCTTCAATTCTCTCTTAATAGCCTCTCTTGGTCCCATCAGGTCCCATGAGTTCAGTTACCATTCCTAGTCAGATTATTTCCCAGTCTATAAATGGACTTTCAGATCAGACCACAGACCTAACTACCTATTTGACACCTCAAATTTCTTAACCTATAACAGTCAATCTCAAAAGGATTAAAATGGAATTAATTCTTTTCTTGTCTACATCTCCCTCTTCTCTCAGATGTTTCCATTTCTATTCAGGGCATTCCTATATTTCTAGTCACCACCTCCTTGACCTTGGAGTCACATTTGGTTTTTCTCTGTCCTTTATCCACCAATATCCATTAATTTGCAAATATTCTTGATTCAATCTTTACAATGCCTCTCATGTCTATACGTTTGCCTTTCCTTTTCTCATGTAACACATCACCTTCTATCTGGTTTATTACAACTGCTTCAAATTAGACTCTGAGTTTCCAAAGTCTCCCATCTCCAAACCATCCTTCACACAGCTGCCCAAATAATCTTCCTAAAGCAGGAAATTATTTCACTTCCCAGCTCAAGAAAAATTTGGTGTGTTCCTATTACCTATCATAAAAAGTCCTCTAATTTATTATTCAATGTCCAGCCTAAATATAAAGGTTGATTTTAGAAAACTGTCCATGGCACTGGAATTCAGGCTTCCTATAATTCTTGCCTACCATTTAGTAGTAAATACTTTTTGAGTAAACTTTGGGGTAAACCAGTGGACACACCAAAGAAATGAAAGACAGTTTATTTTAAAATTATGTATGTCTGAAGCTAATTTTTGAAGGATATTTTGGACTTCATTTTTACTTCGTCTTGAACAGGCAAGAACAAAACCTTTGAAAGACAGGTCTTTTAAGAGCTTCTAGAAGGGATATGATCCTCTAAGCCTTTATGAGTGTCTGGCTTTGGGGCCTCTTGGTCTCAACGGTAGAAAAGTATATATGACAATAACTGGGAAGCAGGTCAATAAAAGAAAAAGTAACCCAAAGTTGGGTTTGTAGACCTTCCATATATATACAGAAAGTGGTCTCAATTCCTAAATTTTTCTATGTCATTCTTATCAATATTCCACACATCTAAGATCTACACAAATTGATCTCATGAGTGAGAGGTAAAATATAGAGATTTCCTGTAAAGAAATTCTTCTTGAACCTAGGTCTTTGAATAAAATATTCTTCTCTGCATATTGGCCCAGCGTGATATGAAGAATTTTGCAGTTGAGTGTGTTATGTAGTGGCCTACAAATTTCATAAGGCATGAGGTACTCCAACTAGCAACATAGAAATATAAATAGAACTCAGGAAATGCAGTTGCATAATAGTTATCAGGAAATCTCTTTTTTACCCTTTAATTTTTCAAATGCTTTATTAACTTCTGATTTACATCATTCATATATATATATATATATATATATATATATATATATATAT
>NW_027186073.1:637258-654022 GCF_028583685.1 Petaurus breviceps papuanus | reverse complement strand
ATATATATATATATGTATATATATATATATATATATATATATATATATTTGAGTATTTGATTTTAAAATTTTGAATTCCAGATTCATTCCCTTCCTCCCTTGTCACCCACCCTTACTGGGAAGATAAGCAGTTCAGTATAGGTTGTACATGTGTAACTAATGCAAAAAAATAACATAGTAGACAGATTGTAAAAGACTGACTATATTTCCCTCCCTCCTATTCCACCTCCCACTTGTTCTATTCTCTACTTTGATCTCGTCCCTTTTCAAAAGTGGGTGCTTCCAACTTCCCTCCCCCACAGCCTGCCCTCCTTCCATCATCACCCCTCTCATCCCCTTCCCCCCTACTCTCCTGGAGGGTGAGATGCCCTATTTAGTGTGTATTTCATTCCCTCCTCAGGCCAAATTCAATGGGAATAAGGTTGAGCCATTCCCTTTTGCCTTCCTATTCTTCCCCTCCATTGTAAAAATTTTCCCTTTCCTCTTCTATATGAGATAGTTTACCCTATTCTGTCTCCCCCCATCTCCTCTCATTATATGCCTCTCTCACCTCTTAATTTCACCTTTTAAGTATCATCCCTTCCTGTAAAATTTGTCCTGTGCCTTATATCCATGTATACCTGTAAACATATATACACACATTCACATATGTATTCATATGCCCATATACCCTCATATATATATACACATATACATACATATAAATATAGATATATTTCTATTCCCTTCAACTACTGAGAAAAGTTTCATAAGTTACAATTATTGTCTTTCTATGTAGGAATGTTAATAGTTCAACTTTGATAAGTTCTTTATGAATTCTTTTCCCTGGTTACCTTCTCATGCTTCTCTTGCTTCTTGTATCTGAATGTCAAATTTTCTATTCAACTCTGGCTTTTTCAGCAAGAATGCCTGAAAGTCCTCTATTCCACTGAATGACCATATTGTGCCCTGAAATATTATACTCAGGTTTGCTGGGTAGGTGACTCTTGGTTTTAATAACCCAGCTCCTTTGACCTCCGGAATATCACATTCCAAGCCCTTCGATCCCTCAGTGTAGAAACTGCCAGATCCTGGGTTATCCTGATTGTGTTTCCACAGTATTCAAATTGTTTCTTCCTGGCTGCTTGTAATATTCTCTCCTTAATCTGGGAATCTCGGAAACTGGCTATAACATTCCTAGGAGTTTTGTTTTGGGGATCATTTTCAGGAGGTGACTGGTGGATTCTTTCAAACTCTATTTTGCCCTCTGGTTCTAAAACATCAGGGCAGTTTTCTTTGAGAACTTCCTGGAGGATGATTTCTAGGTTCTTACTTTGATCATGGCTTTCAGGTAGTCCAATAATTTTTAAATTCTCTCTCCTGGATCTATTTTCCCAGTCAGTGGTTTTTCCCATGAGATATTTCACTTTGCCTTCTATTTCATTTGTTTGGAACCATTTAACAGCATCTTGATTTCTCATACATTCATTACCTTCCATTTGCTCCAATCTAATTCTGAAGCAATGATTCTCCTCATTGAATTTTTGAGATTCTTTTACAATCTTGCAAATTCAGCTTTTTAAAGCATTCTTCTCCTTGCCTTTCTGAGCCTCTTTTGACATTTGAGTTAGTCTATTTTTTAAGGTATTATTTTCCTCTGTCAGGCTGTTTACTTTTTATTTTGTAATTTTCTTGCAATGTTCTCATTTCTCTTCACAATTTTTCCTCCACTTCTCTTATCTGCTTCTTAAGGTCCTCTATGGCCTGTAGCCATCTCGTATTTTCCTTTGAAGCTTTTGTTGCAGGAGTTCGGACTTCACTGTCTTCGTCCCATTCCATGCTTTGCTCCTTTTTGTCCCCAAAAGAGGAGTGTAATGTTGGAATCTTCCGCTTGCTTTGTTTCCTTTTCCTGGTCATGTCACCCCTCAGTCACATGAGCCCTGGGCTTTTTGCCACAGTAGGAGTCTGCCACCAAACAGGGGAGCTTTCTTCCCAAACGCTGGGGTTTTCTCAGCTGCCAGAGATATTAGATGGGTGTTCTCTCTGAGGTCTCCACAGGCTCTGGAAAGCTGGATATATACCCCAGGACCTCCACCCTAGACTGCAATCCAGATCCAAGAAAATTAAAGCAAGAGTGATTACCCCTCAAACTGGTGCTTGGTTGCCCTACACTCTGCAGGCCATATCACTGGACCAAAAAAAAGCCTATAAACTTTTTTTTAATTTATTAGATCATCTTAACCAAGAAGCAGAGAAGTAATCTCCTTTAAACAATATCCCAAAGGCAGCTAGGTGTTGCAGTGAATATAACACCAATTCTAGGGTCAGGAGGACCTGAGTTCAAATTCAGCCTCAGACACTTGACAAACCTACTAGTTCTGTGACCTTGAACAAGTCACATTACCCCCATTGCCTTGCTTCCCCCCTCCAAAAAAAATTCCAAGTGAGATGGCAGAGTAAAGGCAGGGACTCTCATGATTTCACTCCAAAATCTCTCAAAATGCCTTTTAATAAATTATTAAATTAAAATATTAAATATTATTAAATTAAACATTAAAATAATATTTTCATTATTATTAAAATAAAATATTAAAATTTTAATCAACTTTGTCAAAAGACATAAAATAGGCAACTGAAGGGTCAATGCCACAAAGAATGGAAGAGTACGAATAGCATCAGCCAGTGGCTTGGTACAGATAATTAAGTAATGACTACAATAAAGATACATTAGGGACTTTTGAACTTGGGTTCCCCAATGGTCCTTTTGTTTGTGAACTCACTTTGTCCCCAGGCAGCTGTGGCACATTGTACAGATGAAAGAAATATCCTCTGTGGTTAGTGTACACTTTGGAGGGAAACCTGTCTCCCTGCCCAGACCAGTCAGATCAGGAGATCCAAATAAAGGAAAGACCTGAGAGGCCATTCTCTTTGCAAAGGCTCAGTCTTTCTTTAACCAACATACAGTTCATCAAAATATTTCGTGCATTTAATGAAGGACAGGATCTCTGATACAGTCTCATTTCACAGTTGGCAATGAGAGAGAAGACTGGTATATTTCAGAAAATGGGAACCTAGAAAGAACTGTATTGTGCCTGTTAGGGTGATATAATGGGTTTATGAGATAATGTGGACAGAAACAGATATATGTTTTCCCACTAATTTCTTCCTGCTCAACTTTGTGACATTCCTGGGACTACTGGGCAAAAACTGCTCACTGAGACATCAAGTACAGACAGGAAAGTAAGTAAGATAATGGATGGTAATATGACCACTTCCCCACCCCCCTCCTTTTTAAGTTCTGTGAATAGAAGAGATCTTTAGTTTCCCAATACAGTTATATAAAAATGAGACCTGTTGAAAGAAATAAAAAAGAATGGAAGGAAGGAATGAAGGAAGGGAGGGGGTAGGGAGGAATGAACGAATGGAGGAAAGAAGAATGCAAGAAAAGAAATCAATCAGATACATTATATGTTTCAGACAGAAAATGAATAGTAATTTCAGAGATGCTACTTTTACTTTGTGTCACATAACCCTTGACATGTACTCTTTGGTGAGAGTACTTTCATAGGGTAAGCATCATACCTGCATTGATTACATACAGGTCTTCATAATTTGAAGGGCGCATGAGGGCTTCCCACCAAAAGCTATCTCCCCACTCTCATGCTACACACTTCCTAAATTTTCACAATTGTTATTTCCTTTGAATGAACAAGCTTTCTCATTCAATAAAAAGGCATCCCTGAGAGATATAAAACATAAAGTAATTTGTTAATTGCACAAAAGAATGAACTAGCTAAAATATACTTTTTAACCAATATCTAGCTTGGAACAGAACTCAGAGAGAAAGAGGGAATGGAACATAACCTTGAAAATTGGTCATTCAATATCTAGGGAGGGTGGAAGTGGGGTAGGGTCCACAGTGGGCAGTGTGAGATCATTAGGCTCCAAGAGGTGGGGCTTATAGAAAGGGACAATAGGCAGGTCCAGAGAAAAGTGTCTTAGTGGCTATAGTTTTGACACAAGTGGTCTCTATGAGATCTTACTTTGAAGCACTATTGATGGGGTGATATTTCATCTTCCATCTAATTATGACTCTAGTCAGACTAGGTCAGAGCACCTTGTTGTGACATTGAATCCTGCATTATGTGACATGGGCACTTATTCCAACAAGATTCAAACATCTTAGCTGCCAGACTGAAATTCCACCTCACCAAGTTTAGGGGGAAAACCCTTAAGGTTTCTTGGTGGATAATATATGACAACAGCCAAGTAAATCCTATCCTTATAACAAATTGGTGTCTCCTGAGGGAGATTGTTCCAATGCAGAATAGAAAATTTTTATCTGAAGAAGAGATGGGAAATATTTCTTTAGCTACTGAATATCATTAATTAGTGATTATCAAAAAACAAATGTGGGACCAAGTGGATAGAGTACTGGTCCTAGAGTCAAAAGAACATGAGTTGAAATCCAGCCTCAGACACATACTGTCTATGTGACCTTGGACAAGTCATTTTACCTTGATTGTCTCCCCAAAAAGAGAAAGAAAAGAAGGGAAAAACATTTGTGACCAGGTCCTACACCAAGTGGAGGAGAATGTTCAGTCCTTTGGACTTATAATCACTTTTACAGATAGACTGAATAGAAGCAAGATTGAGAAAAAGACAAAATCATCAGTGAAAGGTTATGCATACCTTTCTATATCAAAAGTATTGGGAAATATGAGCCCATTCTGACTGAGAACAGGGTAAATAATAAAATTAGCAGATAGACTGAGCCAAACCAGAAGTATGAGTGAATCCTTCCAGAATCCCCTTTAATGTACAATACACAAGGCATCCCCCCAACTGCATAGATGGGGGGAAAGGAGCTGCCTGCTTATGACAGACAAAAAGACTATTTTGAAAATCTAACATGTGCTATCGATTTTCCAAAATGAAATGCAGCATCTGAATCTGAGATATTCATAGGAATTATACAGATATTGGCTTCTGTCCTTTGATAGAAGTGGGGTCAGGTTTAGACCTTCATAGATAGATGAGGTACCTGTGCGATATCAGTGGTACAGGGAGCTTTCTCTTCAGAGAGAAGTTCATGATTCTTTCAGTTCATGATTTAACCTTTTTTTTTTGCTTTTTGAAGGGAGAAAGGCAGGGAAATTTGCCCAAGGTCACATGGCTAGTTTTTTTGTGTGTATGTTAAGTATCTGAGGCCGGATTTGAACCTAGGTCTTCCTGACTCCAGGGCCAGTGCTTTATTCACTGGGCCATCTAGCCACCCCATGATTTAACCTTCTTTAGGAAGACTCTCACCTCCTCCACACTAGCATCAGTGGTAAAAATATCTTCCTTTGAAGCACTATTGATGGGGGGATATATGATAAGAATACCCTACCACCACACTTTCCTATA
Organism: Petaurus breviceps papuanus; assembly: GCF_028583685.1. Taxonomy (NCBI): domain Eukaryota; kingdom Metazoa; phylum Chordata; class Mammalia; order Diprotodontia; family Petauridae; genus Petaurus; species Petaurus breviceps. The sequence goes on along the minus strand of NW_027186073.1, from coordinate 648,634 downwards.
AGAAAGTTGCACCATACAACATAATGCTTCTGCTTCCCATTATGAACCCAGAGAACAGACTTCCTCTGACTATGCTTGCTAGTCTGGGACTGTAAGATCATGTCATAGTGAAGGGATTTTTGAGAAAACATATGGTCAGAAAGAGTAGAATGGAAAGAAGAGATCAGGTCTCCTAGGTATTACACATGGCAGCAATGAGCATGGCTGTAAGAGAGGGCATGGTAGGTTCAGTCAGGTGCAGGTGGCTTAAGGTAGCTATTCCTAATGGACTTCTGTGACTTTAGTTACATGTCCCTAAAGGATAATGGACTGTGGAGAGAATGGTTGTTGGCACTGGTTTACACTGATTCTTTCCACCAAGACTTCAACCTCAACACTAATTGTGTCTCCAAGTCCCAGCTCTGATTTCTCCTAACACAACCTCCTCTCCCCCAAATTTCAGCGTTGCCTTGGATAACATAGATAAACCCTGGACAGATAACATGTCTATGATGCTCTTTTCTTAGCTCTGTCACTTTAAGAGAAGACAGAGCCTCCTAAAGAGAAGCCACAAGGATTTAAAGGAAGAATGGTCTGGTTGAATAGTGTACTGTAATGCCAAGGAAAGGCAACTTCCCAAGGTTCAAAATATCAGCATAGGTGCTCTCCATTTTATTCAGTGACAAACCAAGAACAGAGAAGATCAAAACATGACATCATTCAAAATACAGCATTTATTAAGTGTGATTAAATAATCTCCAAGGACTACCCCACCCCAGGACCTTCTAATCATTCAATCAATTACAAAGTCCCTGGTCTAAATACTTCTCCACCCCTAGGCTATACCTTCATTTAGTACACCACAAAGCCCCTCTTCTCAAATGGAGATTAGTTTCCAAACGTAAGTAAAGTACATTCATTTGCTCAAACCATAGGACACAAAAAGGTCAAAAGTTCCCCACCCCTGGATCACAATTGAATCTACCCCAGAGTTACATCAAGTTTAAGCACAGCACTTAATACTCAAATGGAGGTGTTTTCTTCAGCTTCACACGAGGCAAGTTCTCAGCAATCTTAGTTCCTGGGGAGACAAGGCTTAGCAAGGCCACAAGATACATTGCCAGTCCCTCCATTAATTCATCCTCTCTCTGTAGAACAGTCCTAGAACCCCTGAAAACATTAGCAAAACCCTCTCCCAGGATTTCTGTAAACATACAACAAGAAAATCCTTCTTCAGGGCTTCTGAACCAACAGAAAGGTTCCCAGACCCCTGCAACAACAGCACTGTCCTTCACCAGTGGACAGTATTCACTCTCTGTCTGCAGGACAGTCTCAGGGCTTCTTAACCAAAAGCCAGGTTCCAGGACTTCTTCAACAACAGGACTGTCTTTCACCAGTGGACAAATCTGGCAAAAGAACATCAAAACAGACAAAGTACCAGCAAAACAGCCATGTCTCCTCAGTCCTTGGCAGCTCAGGGGGCAGGTCTCAAAAGTCCAGGGCAATTCAAAGCGGCCACCAGCAATTCTCTTAGTCTCTCTCTCTCTGCCTCCACGTGGGTGCTGCTTCCAAAAAGGTCTTCCGCCTCTCTCTTGTCTCTCCAAATCTACGTCACCAGCTCCTCCCAGTTCGTGTCTCTCTTTTCACATCAACAAGTCCATCCCACAGGTGGGATTAACAAGCTCTGGGTTTTGACACAATCAATTTGAAAACCAAGCCAATACAGGGGAATCTTTAAATGCCATTACTATCACAAATAGAAGCCTAGTTTTGTGATAGAGGAAAGATTGTCCCTTTTCAAAAGTGGGTGCTTCCAACTTCCCTCTCCCTCAGCCTGCCCTCTGCCCTCCCTTCCAACATCCCCCCTCTCATTCCCTTCCCCCTACTCTCCTGGAGGGTGAGATACCCTATTTAGTGTGTATTTCATTCCCTCCCCAAGACAAATTCAATGAGAATAAGGTTGACCCATTCTCTTTTGCCTTCCTATTCTTCCCCTCCATTGTAACCATTTTCCCTGGCCTCTTCTGTATGAGATACTTTACCCCATTCTGTCTCCCATTTTTCTCTCATTATATTCCTCTCTCACCTCTTAATTTCACACTCTAAGTATCATCCCTTCTTATTAAATTGGTCCTGTGCCCTCTATCTATGTATACCCATAAACATATATACACACATTCACATATGTATTCATATGCCCATATACACCATATATATATATATATATATATATATATATATATATATATATATATATATATATATATTCCCTTCAACTATTTTCATACTGAGAAAAGTTTCATCAGTTACAATTATTGTTTTTCCATGTAGGAATGGTAATAGTTCAACTTTGATAAGTTCCTTATAATTTCTTTTCCCCGTTTACCTTCACAAACTTCTCTTGCTTCTTGTATCTGAATGTCAAATTTTCTAATCAACTCAGGTTTTTTCAGCAAGAATGTTTGAAAGTCCTCTATTCCACTGAATGACCATATTTTCCCTGGAAACATGATACTCAGTTTTGCTGGGTAGGTGACTCTTGGTTTTACTACCAGCTTGTTTGACCTCCGGAATATCGTATTCCAACCTTTCGATCCCTCAGTGTAGAAGCTGCCTGATCCTGGGTTATCATGATTGTATTTCCACAATATTCAAACTGTTTCTTCCTGGCTGCTTGTAATATTATCTCCCTAATCTGGGAATCCCAGAACCTGGCTATAATATTCCTAGGAGTTTCCTTTTTGGGATCTTTTTCAGGAGGTGATTTGTGGATTCTTTCAACCTCTATTTTGTCCTCTTGTTCTAAAACATCAGGGCAGTTTTCTTTGAGAACTACCTGGAGGATGATTTCTAGGTTCTTACTTTGGTCATGGCTTTCTGGTAGTCCAATAATTTTTAAATTATCTCTCTTGGATCTATTTTCCAGGTCAGTGGTTGTTCCAATGAGATATTTCACATTGCCTTATAATTTTTTCATTTGTTTGGATCTGTTTAACTAAAGTCATTACCTTCCATTTGCTCCAGTCTAATTCTGAAGCAATGATTCTCCTCAGTGAGCTTTTGAGATTCTTTTTCCATCTGGTAAATTCAGCTTTTTAAGGCATTCTTCTCCTCATTGTTTTGAGCCTCTTTTGCCATTTGAGTTAGTCTATTTTTTAAGGTGTATTTTCCTCAGTCAGGCTGTTGACTCTCAGTTTGTAATTTTCTTGCATCATTCTCATTTCTCTTCACATTTTTTCCACCACTTCTCTTATCTGCTTCTTAAGGTCCTCTATGGCCTGTAACCAGCTCGTATTTTCCTTTGAAGCTTTTGGTGCAGGAGTTCTGACTTCAACTGTCTTCTTCCTGTTTCATGCTTTGCTCCTTTTTGTCCCCAAAAAAGGAGTCTAATGTTGGAATTTTCTGTTTTCTTTGTTTCCTTTGCCAGGTCATGTCGCCCCTCAGTCTCTTGGCCCCTAGGCTTTCTGCCACAGTAGGGCCCTGCCACTAGACAGGGGAGCTTTCGTCTCAAATGCTGGGGTTTTCTCAGCTGCCAGAGGTATTAGTTGGGTGCTCTCTTGGAAGCCTCCACAAGCTCTAGCAAGCTGGTCACACACCCTAGGATCTCCACCCTAGACCGCAATCCAGATCCAAGCAGGTTAAAGCAAGAGTGATTACCCCTCAGATTGGTCGCTTGATCCCCCTACACTCTGCAGGCCAGAAGCTGAAGCTGCCAAGTGGCACTGGCTGTGTCGGGTGTCTCAGAGGCTTCTTGCCAGGGGGTAAAAGCTGACACACTCCCACTTACTGGGTGCCAAAGTCTAGACTGCACTGGCCTCTCACTTTGTCCTTCTCATCTATGTGTTAATAATTCTGAATCACCACAGCTGCTGGTGATCTGGGGTCCCTCTGGCCAGCAGCTCGTCAGGCCCACCCTGGGGCTAAAACCTCTGGCTCATACGGGCCTGGACTCAGTTCCCAGAGCACTGTGCTGGCCGCTTGCTGCCAGCCTGCTGGGCTGTCCTCAGAGGGAGGTTAGCTTCTCTGTGTCATTTTGTAGGTTCTGCAGCTCCAAAGTTTGTTCAGAGTCCCCTTTTTACATTGATTGGGGAAGGTTGAAGCCGGAGCTACTCTGACATCCTACTTCTACTCCACCATCATGACTGTGCCCCCTAAAAGCCAAAATCTCTGAATAAAAGTATGGAGGGTGACCTGAAATAAGAAATCAGAAATTATTACTTTCTACCTTTTACTTACATTTCTGTTTTTCTCTCAGTGGCAACCTGTGGGTTTTTCTCCTTCCTTTAAACATAATAACTTATCCTTTCATTCCAGACACATTCTTTTTATCACCATATTTTGCTGACCAGTAAGAGTCAGATTATTGGTCATATTTTCAAAAACTACAACTGAGCAAGGGCCATAGAAGAACTTTGTTGGTTACTTTCCTCAAAAAAAATGCTTTTTTTTGCATCTGGTAGCATATAATGGGGGGGGGGGTAACCTATGAACTGGGCCCTGAACTGGAGCCATTTATTTTCTTTCTATTCTATCTCATTACATGCCTTTATTTTGAAATAATTGTATCCTTTTCCTGACTAATAAAGATAAATACAATGGTGGGGGCTCATGAGTTATTATAAGCTATGCTTTGGAGTAAAGTTACACCCACTGTGTAGCAACGGGAAGTACCCCTCTAAGTCACAGAATGAGTCCCAAGACCAAGCTAGATGAGGTTTGAAGTACTCTCTAGGTTTGCATCCATTTGAAATAATAATTCTCTACCTCCCACCAACATATTTAGTTTAATTACTCAAGTAAAGAGCACACTTAGTTGAAAAATTAAAAATATATCACATTAATAAAAGTAATAATATATTCCCCATGGAAAATTGAGACACAAATGGACTCTTATGCATATTGATAATTGCCATAGGCATTGTGAATATTGCATTGCTGATATAGTCAGCTATCCATCCATGCCTAATAGATGGCCATATCTGTTTTCTTCTTATGTTCCTTAGGTGTATATCTATTCTTCCCATGCATAAGATGTCCATATTAACCTAGATAACCAACAACTGAGGAGAAGCTGGTTGCATACTTTATTGTTTATGATGGCTGTATAGTGCAAGGGTTTGCAGATGGCTACATAGCGGTCATAAGACATGGCAGCCAAGAGAAAAAATTCTGAAAGGAAATAAATGGCTCCAGTTCAGGGCTCAGTTCATAGGTTGTATTGATGCCTGAATGTGCTACATAAATGTAATACCAGGAATTTAGTCAACTCTCTCCTACATAATCACCTTAGATGGAAGAGAAAACAATAGAATACCAAAAGGCTTGAAAATACTTGGCAATACATCCAAAGGTCTGATTAGAGGAATAATACCTGTGAATAAATGTCATTAACAATATTTTTTTTAATTGCTAACCTCAAGGAAAGAGCAAATTGTAATAGAAAAATGCTTACCCCCCATTATATTCTACCAGATGCAAAAAAAAGCATTTTTGTTTTGAGGAAAGTAACCAACAAAGTTCTTCTATGGCCCTTGCTCAGTTGTAGTTTTTGAAAATATGACCAATAATCTATGCATGAAACACTTATGTGCCATAACATTTTGGGGCGACCAGGTGGCTCAGCAAGTAAGAGCACTGGCTCTAGTGTTGGGATGACCTGGAGATCGAATCCCGGGCTCAGACACTCAGCACCACACCCAGAAATAACTGGCTGTGTAACCTTGAGCAAGTTACTTAACCCTGATTGCTTAAAAAAAATAGTAAGGGGGTGGTTAAGTGGTGTAGTGAATAGAGCACTGGCCCTGGAGTCAGGAGGACCTGAAGTTCAAATCTGAACTCAGACACTTGACTATCCCTGTGACTGGGCAAGTTACTTAACCCCAACTGCCCTCCAAAAAGCACATAAAATAAAGTAAAACACTTTCTCCTTGCATCCCAGACTCATTCACTTTGAGCACTATATTTTGCTGACTTGTAAGACACAAATTATTGATCATGTACTCAAAAAGTAAACCTTAATAAGAGGCATAGAACTCTGTTAGCTACTTTCCTCAAAAAATAAATCCTTTTTTTCCAATGTGGCAGCATATAACAGGGGAAAAAAAACATTTTTTGTATTACAATTTATTCTTTCCTTGAGATGAGAAATTTCTTAAATGTTGTTAATGACATTTATTTACATGTATTCTTTCCTCTAATCAGACCTTTAGATGTATTGCCATATATTTTCAAGCTTTTAAGTATTCTACTGTTTTCTTTTCCCTCTAAGGCAATTACTTAAAGGGGAAAGTTGACTAGATTCCTGGCATTAAATTTATGTAGTGCTTGAAGGCATCAATACAGCCTACAAACTGAGCCCACTGTTCTTGTTATCCCATTTATAGTGGGGAAAATTTATTTTTACTTTTCTTTCTACTCTATTTCATTACATACCTTTGTTTTGAATTAACTGTATCTTTTGCCTAACTAGTGAAGCTAACCAGTGAGGCCTCATAAGTTATTATGACCTATGCTTTTGAATGAAGTTACACCCACTGTGTAGCACCTGGAGGTATCCCTCTAACTCACAAAATGGTTCCCAAGACCAGGACACATGAGGTTTGAGGTACTCTCCAGGCTTGCATGCACTCAAAACAATAATTCCCTACCTCTCACAAATGTATTTAGTTTTATTACTCAAGCTGAGATCACACTGAGTTAAAAAAAATTAATGTGATATCATATCAATTAAAGTAATAATATATTCCTCAAATAACATTGAGACACAAATAGACATGTTATCCATGGGAAGAGTAGATATACACCTAAGGAACATATAGGAAGGAAATGATATAGCCATTGCTTATGCATGGAGGTATAGGTGACTCAAGCCTCTAATGCAGCAGGAATAGTGTCCTTACTTAATGAAATTATTACTGCACTCTTCCTACTACATTTGGCTGCTGTTTGTCTCTGCCAGGTTCATATTATTGAAGAATTGACTTGGTATTTTGAATTTTTCTGGTTTATCCAAGACATTGTTCTTTATAATTTATAATTCAAATGGGAGGGATTTTCAAACATAGATACAGAGTCTTTGTGTCATTACGGTGTTTTTCACCCAGCTTAAGCAAGGGAGTAATTCTAATTACTCTGTCCAAAAAAAAAAATGAATATGAGTTCTTCAGAGTGAAACTGGGAGAGAAAGTACAAAGGGTGCAAATTTATGAGAGTAGACAATGCTGAGAGTTAGTCATGCTCAATAACCAAGTCGAACTTTTGGTATACTCTGAGAATGATATAACATTAATACAATTGTGGCAGCTAGGTTGCACAGTGAATAGAACAACCAACCTGGAGTCAGGAGGACCTGAGTTCAAATCTGGCCTCAGACATTTAACACGTACTAGCCATATGACCTTTGGCAAGTCACTTAACCCCAACTGCCTTGCCCTCCCCCTCCAAAAAGAAAAAAAAATAATAATACAACTGGTTATAGCACATCAGATAGGTGGTTTTGGAAGAGGTTTTTCCCTTAACCATTGGCCTTTATTTGGGGCAATGGAGGTAGGTGGGACATAATGACAAGGTCTTTAAAAATACAATAGTGAGTCAGGTCTAGAATCCTGATTTCATAGTAGCTTTCAAAAAGTCTTTGACAGATATGTTGTCTCCATCATATATATCATCCCCACTTGTCTACACTGGTAGCATTGCTTCTGCCAAACCCTCCTTCATTAAATGCAAAAGCAAGTCTGGATCATTCTCCATGGAATTTGGGATCCCCTCTGGACAAAGCACCACTGCACATGTGCTTATAGGGATCCTCTCTGATTCCAGCTTCCAGTTTCATCTAGACTCCTTAGCTTTTGGGTCAGCATCTTCTTTATGGGAAGCTTGAGCTTTGTTATGCTCTTTTAGTCCACAGGTTGATTTCCCTTGCTCTCTCTGCATACCTCATTAGCTTTGCTTGTCAAATAAGACATTTCTCAGGAAACAATTTCTCCATTAGCAAATCCTATTCTCCACGACCATGAATTACTCTATTGGACCAAAATAATCAAGTTAGTCTGCCTCTTCCATGTCCTTCTACAGGAAATCTCTCAGTGTCCTGATTGTTGACATCTCTTGTTCGGGACATATTTTTTCTCAGGCTGCCTTCAAATATAGTACAATAATTATATGCCTCTTCTTCAAGGCAGTCCTTTCCAGTGTGTGGAATGAAAGACTATTTCCATATAGGTGTATCCCCTTTAGAATAAAGGCCACTATGCTTCACATTGATCTGATTTCTGAACAGGACAAGGCAAAGGAGAAAGATCAGGAGAGGGCCCAAAGCCAGAGACTGACAAAGGCCTAGAGAATCACGCCACTTCTAGAAGTCCTTAAAGGACCTATCTTTCTTTCTTTTATTTTTGTAAATAATATTTTATTTATTCCAAATGTATTTAAAGATATTTTTCAACATCCATTCTCCATAAGATTTTGAGTTACAAATATTCCCCTCTTCCTTTCTCCCCTCCCCCATGCCCAAGTTTGTAAGCAATTCTATAAAAGTTATATATGTGCACTCATTTCACACATATTTCCACACTGCTCATGTTGTGAAAGAAGAAGCAAAACAAAAGAAAAAAATGAAAATAGCTTGTTTTATATGCATTCAGACTCCATAATCCTTTCTCTGGAGGTTGATACAATTTTCCATCATGAATCTTACGGAACTGTATTAGATCATTGTGTTTCTGAGAAGAGTTAAATCTAAAACATTTGATCACTGCACTATGTTGCTATTACTTTGTATAGTGTTCTCCTGGTTCTGCTCACTTCACTCAACATCAGTTCATGTAAATCATTCCAGGTTTTTCTAAAATCTACCTGCTCATCATTTCTTATAGCATAGTAGTATTCCATTACATTCAAATACAACAATCTAGTCAGTAATTTGATTGATGGGCATTCCCTCAATTTCCAATTCTTTGCCACCGCAAAAGGAGCTGCTATAATTTTTGTACATGTAGGTCCTTTCCCCTTCTTTATGATCTCTTTTAGATATAGACCTGGTAGTAGTATTTCTGTATAAAAGGGTATGCAAGTTTTGATTACCCTTTGGATGTAGTACCAAATTCCTCTCCAGAATGGGTGAATCAATTCTCAACTCAACCAACAGTGCATTAGTGTCCCAATTTCCCTCATCTTCTCCATCATTTATCATTTTCCTTTTCTGTCATATAAACCAATCTGATGATTTAGAACATTTTTTCATATGAATGTGGATAGCTTTGATTTCTGTATCTAAAAACTGCCCATTCATATCCTTTGACCATTTATCACTTAGGAAATGACTTGTATTCTTAAAAATTTGACTCAGTTCTCTATATATTTGAGAAATGAGGCCTTTATCCACAGCAGCCACCAGCTCCAGCAGGCCAGTGATTCTTCTCACCCCTCAGCCCAGGACTGCAACCCAGATCAGCCCCTCCATTCCCCCACTGTCTGTGGGCCAAGAACTCCAGAAGTAGTCCCCTGGGTCAGTAGCTTGCTGCTGCCCTGGGGCTAGGCTTGGATGTTGCTACCATGCTCCTCTCTCACCCAGGTGAGAGAACTTTCCCACTGACCTTTGAAGCTGTCTTTGACGTTTGTGGGTTGAGAAGTCTGGAAACCACAACAGCTGCCAGTGATTCAGTGCACAGAGGCCTGCTACATTCCTGGCTGTGCTGTCATGACCCACTCTGGGCTGCACTCCTCCCTGAGTCCAGTGCAATAGAACCTTCCTGTCAGCCTTCCAGATTGTCTTGGGCTGGAAATCTGCTTCACTCTGTCATTTTGTGGCTTCCGCTAGTCTGGAGTTTGTTTAGAGTCATTTTTACATTACATTTTGAGGGGGTGGGGAAGGCCTCAAGCAGGTCCCTGCTTCTACTCCTCCATCTTCTAAAATTGTCATTTTTATTATATTAGCTCAGCCTACCCATCAGCAATTGATATTTACCCAATGGTTTACATCTGACTTTATTTGTATGAGCAAAGTTTTATAATTGTGTTCATATAGTTCCTGGGTTTGTCTTTGCAGTTAGACTCCCAAATATTTTATATTGTCTACAGTTATTTTAAAAGGAATTTCTCTTTTTTATCTCTTGCTTCTGGACTTTGTTGCTAATAATTTGTAGAAATCCTGATGATTTATGTGGGCTCATTTTATATACTGTGACTTTGCTGAAGTTGTTGATTATTTCAAGTAGTTCTTTAGTAGATTCTCTAGGATTCTCTTAAGTATACCATCAGATCATCTGCAAAGTGACAGTTTTGTTTCCTCATTATCTATTAGAATTCCTTCAATTACTTTTTCTTCTTTGATTGCTAAAGCTAATATTTCTAGTACAATATTTATTAAGAGTGGTGATAATGGTCATCTTTGTTTAACTCTTGATCTTATTGGGAAAGCTTCTAGGTTATCCCCATAACAAATAGTGCTTGCTATTGGTTTTATAAGTACTACTTACCATTTTAAGGAAAGCTTCATTTATTTCCATGCTCTCTCATTTTTTTTATAATAAAATGCTGTATTTTCTCAAAAAGCTTTTACTGCATCTATTGAAATACTCATACGATTTCTGTTGGTTTTGTTATAGATAAGGTCAATTATGCAAAAAGTTTTCCTAATATTGAACCAGCATTGCATTCCTGATATAAATCCCTCCTGGTCAGAATCTATTATCCTCCTGTTAAATTGCTGTAATCTTTTTTACTATATTTTATTTGAAATTTTTGCCTCAATATTCATTAGGGAAATTGCTCTATAATTTTCTTTCTCTATTTTGGTTCTTTCTGGTTTAGGTATCAGCAACATATTTGTGTCATAAAAGGAATTTGGTAGGAATCCATTTATTTTTCCAAATAGTTTATATTGTATTGGAATTCATTAGTTGTTCTATGAATATTTATTAGTATTTGCTTGTAAATCCATTTGGCCCTGGATGTTTTTCTTTAGGGAATTCATTGATGGCTCCTTTAATTTCTTTTTCTGAAATGGGATTATTTAAATTCTTTGTCTCCTCTTCTGTTAATCTGGGAATTTTATATTTTTGTAATTCTTCATTTCATATATATTATAAAATTTATTGGTATACAGTTGGGCAAAATAGCTCCTAATTATTGCTTGAGAGTAAGGTTCAAAAAATACTCGCTGTCCTCCTTTCTTTCCCTCAATATTAACAAATCTTTTGTACCTCTTCATGTGATACAATTTTCCCCATTCTGCCTCCCCTTTTGCTCTTCCCCTAGTACAATCCTTTTTTCATTCCTTAACTTTTTTATCATCAAATCAAAGTCAACTTATACCCACACCCTTTGTCTATGTATACTCCTTCTAACAGCCTGTAGCAGCAAGCACCCCAGCGTTCCCAGGGTGGCTGCTAGCAATAC
>NW_027186073.1:633287-637248 GCF_028583685.1 Petaurus breviceps papuanus | reverse complement strand
TCAGACATATATCGTTTACCTTGTTCAGGGGAAAAAGGTCAGCACCCCAAACTTCAAAATATACAGACAGAATTATCAAGACATTAACAGATCAAGTAGACAGCTTTCCAAACTGTCCAACCATTACATCCATACCCAGTCAACATCTGGGTTTCCACATTCTGGGTTTTTCAAAGCCGGGGGACTCTCAACAACAGCCTCCCAGAATTCAGATCAAATCACAGAACACTTCTCAAAGTGAGTCCCAAAACAAAGCTACACATCAGGGCTTATATAGCCTTCTCCTGGCTCAGAGAATGTAACAACCTTATTGACCCACTGGCCAATCAAAAAGTATCTACTGAAAAACAAGCCTCCCACCCCAGGCTCCAGGTGCACATTAGCCTAGGGGCAGGGAAGATCTTTAAAATTTACACTCTCATTACACAGCCCTAATAGAGATATAGTGTTTTTGTTTTTGCCTTTTTTCCCCATATTTTCCAGGTTAGTTGTTTTTCCAATGAGGTAATTTGCATTTTTCTTCTATTTTTTTCAATCTCCTAGGTTTTTTTGTTTGACTGATTCTTGATTTCTCAAAGAATCATTAGCTTCCACTTGCCTAATTCAAATTTTAAAGGAATTATTTTCTTCAGTTAGCTTTTGTAGATACTTTTCCATTTGGTCATTTCCGCTTTTTAAGGAATTGTTTTTCTCAATGTATTTCTTTTTCCATTTGGCCAGCTTTATTAAGAGCTGTTTTTCTTCACTCAATTTTTGTGCCTTCTTTTCCAAGCTTTTGACTCTTTTACATATTGTGTGTGTATGTGTATAAGCACAGATAAGTAGATGTATATTCTTTGATTTAATGACACTATTCTTCTGATGTCCCTCACACAAGACACTCCATCTCCCAACTCTGGACAGTTCACTGACTTTCCACCATACCTGGAATTTTCTCTCTCCTCATCTCCATTTCTTGACTTCCTGAAGTCCCAGCTAAAATTCAACATTCTGCTTCCCCTGTCCAGTTAATACCAAGTGTCTCCCCTCCGATCAATTACCTCAGGTTTATCCTATATGTATTTTCTTTATACATAGTTGTTTGCATATTAGACTGATGGTTCCTTGAGGATGGATTTTTATCAAAAGTTTGCTCTTATTTGTAAATGCTTAGCCACCTGGCACATGGCAGCTGCTTAATAAATAATCGGTTGCTTGACTTGAAGGTCTGGTCAATGAACTCATGTTTCATATTGTCACTTTTTCCTTTAAATGCTTCTTTGAGCACAAGACAATTAATATCTTTCAGCTTTGCTCTCAGAAAAGAGATATACTGGTTGTTGTAGGCATCTGTAGCCACTCTATCCCTCAGAGACTTTAAAGCACAGGTCAAAGGGTAGGTGTAGTTCTCTCTCAAACATCAGAAGGTTGTATTTCTTCTTAAGGCAAAACCTGTGCTATTCCTTATCCAGGACACCTGATCTCCCAAATCTGTGACTTTGCACTGGGATTATTCCAAGCCTGGAACAGAGTCTCCCCAACTAACCTCCATCTTTTAGCTTCCCTCCATTCTGCGCATATCCCACCTTCAACAAGAAGTCTTTTCTGCTCCTATCTCAACTTACCTACTGTAATGTAATATCAAGCAAAGGCAACTTCCCAGGTTCAAAATACCAGCATAGGTGCTCTCTATTTTATTCAGTAACAAACCCAGAACAGAGAAGATCAAAACATGACATCATTCAAAATACAGCATTTACTAAGTGTGATTAAATAATCTCCAAGGCCTACCCCACCCCAGGACTTTCCAATCATTCAATCAATTACAAAGTCTCTGTTCCAAATACTTCTCCACCCCTAGGCTATACCTTAATTAAGTCCACCACAAAGCCCCTCTTCTCAAATGGAGATTAGTTTCCAAACATAAGGTCAAAAGTTCCCCACCCCTGGATCACAATTGAATCTACCCCAGAGTTACATCAAGTTTAAACACAGCACTTAATACCCAAATGGAGGTCTTTTCTTCATCTTGACACGAGGCAAGTTCTCAGCAATCTTAGTTCCTGGGGAGACAAGGTTTAGCAAAGCCACAAGATACATTGCCAGTCCCTTCATGAATTTATCCTCTGTCTGTAGAACAGCCCTAGAACCCCTGAACACATTAGCAAAGCCCTCTCCCAGGATTTCTGTAAACATACAACAAGAAAATCCTTCTTCAGGGCTTCTGAACCAACAGAAAGGCTCCCAGACCCCTGCAACAACAGTACTGTCCCTCACCAGTGGACAGTATTCATTCTGTCTGCAGGACAGTCTCCAGACCCCTGCAACAACAGTACTGTCCCTCACCAGTGGACAGTATTCACTCTCAGTACTGTCCCTCACCAGTGGACAGTATTCACTCTCTGTCTGCAGGACAGTCTCAGGCCTTCTTAACCAAATGCCAGGTTCCAGGACTTCTTCAACAGGACAGTCTTTCACCAGTGGACAAATCTGGCAAAATAACATCAAAACAGACAGACAAAGTACCAGCAAAACAGCCATGTCTCCTCAGTCCTTGGCAGCTCAGGGGGCAGGTCTCAAAAGTCCAGGGCAATTCAAAGCGGCCACCAGCAATTTTCTTAGTCTCTCTCCACGAGGTGCTGCTTCCAAAAAGAACTTCCGCCTCTCTCTTGTCTCTCCAAATCTACATCACCAGCTCCTCCCACTTCAGGACTTTCTTTTCACATCAACAAGCCCATCCCACAGGTGGGATTAACAAACTCTGGGTTTTAATACAATCAATTTGAAAACCAAGCCAATACAGGGGAATCTTTAATTGCCATTACTATCACACCTACCCAATGCTTTCTCTCTGAGATTACCTGACATGCATTTATTTCCACATATTCTAAATATATCTTGTATGTACAGTTATGTTATCTCCTCCTTTAACATGTCTTTTAAGACAAGGACAATGTTTTTGTCCCTTTTAACCCAAGTATTCAGATAGTAAGGATTTTATAAATGCTAGTTGACTAATTGACTTTCTAATACATTAATAAAGAAGTATGTTGCATAATATATAAATATGTATGTGAGTGTGTACAGAATGCATATTCAATTTTTTAAACTGATATAGGTGGAGGATCAAATGATTTTGGAGATGACTAACTTAAACAATATGGGGAGAATCAATGAGACATCATTCTTCCTCCATCACCTGACTCACTGCTGTTATCAAGCCTATGTTGGATGTTATTGCTACTTCTTCCATTCCTTGTGGGCACTGGCCCCACAGCTGCATGCTTTAGGTTTATTGCCAAAGTTGATTACATTAGAGATTCATTAGTGACTCTTGAACTTGGGTCCCCAAGGGACTTTTTTGTTTGTGAAGTCAATGGGCTCCCATGTACTCATAGCACATTGGACAGATGAAACAAATATCCGCTACTGTTAGTGTACAGTTTGAGGGAAACCTGTCTCCCTGCCAGGTCAGACCAGGGAATCATAAGAAAGGCAGAACCTCAGAGGTCATTCTCTTTCCAATGGTTCTGTCTTTCTTTCAGCAACTTACAGCACATCAAAAAAGTTCCTATATTTAAATCAGGAGATCTCTGATGCAGCAGCATTTTAGAGTTGGTAAAGAAAGACAGAAGATCAATGTGTTCTAGAAGATGGAAATCTAGAAGAACTCCATTCTGCCCATTAGGGTGAGGTCATGGGTGTGTGAGACAATGTGGCCAGAAGTAGATATATGCTTTTCCACCAATTCCTTGCTGCTCAGCTTTGAATCTTTCCAGGGATTTTAGGCTAAAAATGCACCTGAGACCAGAAGTATAAGTGGGAAAGTAAGTAAGATGATGGCTGATCATATCATTGCTTTTCCCTATTTTTTTAGCTGTGGGGATAGAATAAATGTGGCTGATTCCCCATACAGGAACAGAGAAACCAGACCTGGAAGGAAGGAAGGAAGGAAGGAAGGAAGGAAGGAAGGAAGGAAGGA
>NW_027186073.1:546137-633277 GCF_028583685.1 Petaurus breviceps papuanus | reverse complement strand
GGAAGGAAGGAAGGAAGGAAGGAAGGAAGGAAGGAAGGAAGGAAGGAAGGAAGGAAGGAAGGAAGGAAGGAAGGAAGGAAGGAAGGAAGGAAAGAAGGAAAATATAACAATTACAATGTATGTTTCAGACAGAAAATTAATAGTCATTTCTGAGATTCTGTGTCACATGACCCTTGACATGTACTCTTTGGTGAGAGTAATATCCTCAGGCCAGATTCACACTTGCACAGATTACATAATGGTCTCTGCAATTTGACCAGTGTTTAAGAACCTCCCACCAAAAGCTATCTCCCCACTCTCATGCTGCATACTTCATAAAATTCACAATTGGAGATGTTTCCTTTGAATGAACAAGCTTCCTCACTGAATAAATAAGCATCCCTGCGAGGATTAATACATGAAGTAATTTGTTAATTTCACAAGAGATTGAATTAGCTAAAAGATCCTTTCTAGACAATATCTAGGTTGCAACGGAACTCAGAAAGAAGGAGGGAAGGGAGGGAGAAGGGGAAGTTATCTTTGAAAGTGGAGCATCCACTCCCTTGGAAGGGGGAAACCAGAGTAGGGTCCACAGTGGGCAGTGTGAGGTCATGAGGCTCCTGGAGATGGGGCTTACAGAAAGAGTGGGTAGGCAGGTCCAGAGATAAGCCTCTTGGAGGCTGTTCTGCACAGGTAGTCTCTATGTGATCTTCTTTCAAGCACTAGTGATGGAAGTATAGGGGGGGAGCTAGGTGCCACAGTGGACAGAACATTGGCTTTGGAATCAGGAGGACCTGAGTTCACATCTACCCTTAGATCCTTACTTGCTCTGTGACCTTGAGCAAATCACTTTGCCCCAATTGCCTCACCAAAAAAACAAAAAACAAATCAGAAAGAAAAAACTATTATAACCAGGTCCTAACCCAAACAGAAAATATTCTTTCCTCTGACCTTAGAATCACATGTACAAATATACTGAACAGAGGCAACATTAACAAATAGACAAAATCATCAGTGAAAAGTGATACCTAGCCATCTCTGTGTCCAATTGTAATGCCAACAGTAATAGGACAGAGGAGACCCATTCTGCCTGAAAAGCAGGTAGATAGCAAAATTATCAAATAGATTGATCTAAAATGCAAGAATATGGGCACTCTTCCAAAATCCTTTTTATTTTACCATCACACAGGTCATCCCCCAATACCATGGAAGAAAAAAGAGAATTCCGTGCTTTTCACAGACAAAAACATCTCTTTTAAAAATCCAAAAAGAACTATGGATGTTCCAGGATGGATTCCAGCATCTCTATCTGAGACATTATTCTTCTTAATTGCATGACCACTGACTTCTTCCCTTTGATGGAAGGCGGTCAGAGTTGGAATTTCATAGATAGGTGCGTAACCTATGTGATGTCAGTGGTACAGGGAGCTTTCTGTTTTACCAGGTGCTACACAACTTCCTCTAATATAATTATTTCCTTTGAATGAAAGTTCCCTTACTGAAAAGGAAAGCAAATGTCAGAAACTTGACACATGAAGGGGCAATTTTTCAAGTATGGAGTATAAGTTAAGGAAGGGCACTCTTTTAGAGAAATAAGATATGAAAAAAAAAGAAATAAGATATAGTAATGCTTTTGGAAGAAGAAAGAACTGTTTAAAGTGTACAGCAGGCCCTAGGTATGACAGGAGGTAATATGTCAGGAAAGCAAACCCAGAGACAAGTCTCTACTAGGTCACAATTTTGACTCAAGAAGTCACTCAGTGTAGAGTCTTTCCGATGAACCCTAATCAAAAGAGAATTGCTTCTGCGTTGGTCAAGTATCCAGGAAATCAAGATCAGTGTTCGATGCCTGTGATGCTGTCTGCAGTACTGGATTCTGCACTGTGTGAACTGATCATTCTGGGATATAGAATCCTCACTTCCCATGATCCAGGAGAAATTGTCCTTAGGGGTCTTTGTAGGGAATGTTTTATAGTGACCAAGCAAAATCCATTTCTACAACTAATTCAGTTCTCCTAAGTAAACCTCATCCAGGGGAGCATGGGGGAAAATTTAATTCAGATGGGAAACATTTGTATAGTTACCAAATAGAATTAACTAGTAGTGAGAAACAATTCTAAGCAAATCCTTCTCAAAGCCTATCGTTTAACCTTAGAATCACAGGGATGGAGTGAACAGAGAGAGAGAGCATCTACAAAGATTTAAAGTATCCCTGGTAAAAGGTGATGCTAGACTATGGTGACTTTGTTTTGTAATGCTCTACTGTGATGGAGCCAATAATCTTTTCCTGTCTTAAATGAAGCTAGAATATACAATGATCAGAACAAAGATCCTGAAGAAATTAAATAGGGAGTCCATTGCCAGGATGTAGGGGAGGTACTAGGTAGGGGGAAAGAGGAAAAAGCATTAGAAGTGAGGGGAAAGCATTAGGAGACAGCATGGAGAGTGGAGAGAAGCCCCCTAAAAACCCCAATGGGAACCTTTTATAATTGAGATTTTTCTGAAGCTAATTCTTTCCTTTTGTTCTTTGAAAGGAATCACAGATGAAAAGATCAGAGAACATCCAGGAAATACAGAACAGGGCAGCTGATGTGTTAAGGTAATAGATTTTCTGTTCAGTCATGTCCAGGACCCAATAAAACATACTGCAAAAAGGGTGTTTTCTTATAAAAGAAAATGGGATTATTTGGCATTTCCTCCCCTAGTAGATTCAGAGGATCCTTTTGTCAAGCAAAAAGAGGTTGTGACTTGTCCAATGTCACACAGCTTGGATGTGTCCGAGGCTCAATTTAAATTCAGCTCTTCCTGACTCCAGTCCCAGACCTCTATCCACTGAGCCACCAGCTACCTCTGAGGTAAGAGAGAAGCAGACAGAAAAATTGGTTCATAATCAAAATAGTATGGCAAGTAGGTATGAGGCAAAAAATTAACATACACTATCATAGATGGTCACTATGTTAGAGTTGCTTAACTGTTGTTTTTTTTTTTTAGACTACAAACAGATTCAGTGAAGGAAGCGAATTTTGATATGAATACGATGGGGAAACAGAAAGAATCAACAAATCAACACAACCTTTATAAATAATACAAATTAAAGTTGATTTAGAAAGAATAGGCTAGAAGCAAAGAACTGGGGGGGAGAAAATATATTGGGGACAAAAGTCTTTGCAAAAATGCTTTATCAGTAGCTGATATACAGCTCAAAATCATTAAGGGTAGCATAGTGTTGGTATGGTTTTTTTGTATTTAGCCAGTGGGAAAAAATAATTGGTCTGAGTGACTTCTGAGAATCATCTCCTCTCTCTCTCTCTCTCTCTCTCTCTCTCTCTCTCTCTCTCTCTCTCTCTCTCTCTCTCTCTCTGTCTCTGTCTCTCTCTCACACACACACAAACATACACACACAACACAACACACACAGATCCATCAACAGAGGATGAGAAACTATACAGAGATAACACTATTTGTTCTTCGGGGATTGACAGATGACCCACAGCTGAAGGTCCTGCTTTTTATCTTTCTGTTTCTGTCCTACCTGCTGAGTGTAACTGGGAACTTGACCATCATCACCCTCACTTTGGTGAATCCCCACCTTAAAACTCCCATGTATTTTTCCTTAGGAACTTTTCCTTTTTAGAACTGTCATTTACAACTGTCTGTATTCCCAGATTCCTATACAACATGTCAACTGGGGATTATACTGTGACCTATAATGCATGTTTCACTCAATTATTTTTTGGAATCCTCTTTGGGGCCTCAGAATTTTTCCTCTTGGCTGCCATGTCTTATGACCGTTATGTAGCCATCTGCAAACCTCTGCACTATGCTACCATCATAAACAACAGAGTCTGTAACCAGCTGCTCTTGGGTTGTTGGCTCTCTGGACTAATGATCATTCTTCCACCACTTGGTGTGGCTCTTGAACTAGAATTCTGTGACTCCAATATTATTGATCATTTTGTCTGTGATGCCTCACCGCTGCTGGAAATCACATGCTCAGATACACAGTTCCTAGAAAGAATGATTTTAGCATGTGCTGTGTTAACACTCATCATCACGTTAGTGTTAGTGGTTCTGTCTTATGCCTATATTGTCAGGACTATTCTGAGATTCCCCTCAGCTGAGCAAAGGAAAAAAGCCTTTTCCACTTGTTCCTCCCACATGATTGTCATCTCCATGACCTATGGAACCTGCATTTTCATCTATATCAAACCTTCAGAAAAAGAAGGAGTGGCCATGAATAAGGTGGTGTCAGTACTTGCAACATCAGTAGCACCGGTAATGAACCCCTTTATTTACACCCTGAGGAATAAACAAGTAATACAAGCTTTTAGGGACACATTGAAAAGGATTGTATTGAATTCAAAACTATGAGAGACGATAGACATTCAGGTGCAAAATTAGTCAAAGAAAACATGAACAGCTTTGAACTCTTTGCTCTGGGTCCTGGTGACCCAATTTTATTCTCTTACTAATGCCACCTTGCTACAGACCCAAATTTCATAGCTCCTTTTCTTTCCTAGCTAGAAATCCTCACTGATTAAGGTATTCCTCTCCCCCCCCTCTGCCCCTCTTCGTTATGGATTTCACTTTCTTTCAACCACCTTACTCAATGCTTTCATTTCTATAAAATCCAATGAACATTTATTTAGAACCAACTATGTATAAGACACTTTTTATCAAGACTTTTCCAGTGCCCAACTTAATAATACATATTCATTTAAGTGCCTATTAAATGCCAGGCACTGTGCTAAGCATAAAAATACAGATAGGAAAAAAGAAAGACAATCACTGTTCCACAAGAAATGAAAATCTAATTGGGAAAACAACACACAGAAGAAAGATGAAAATTGATAGAGAAAAGAAAAGCACTGTTCATGAGGGCAGAAAAGTCCCGTGGTAGTACAGTCAGGTGAGAAATATTTGAGGGATGTTTGAACTGTTATCTCCTTAATTGAAGGCTTGTAATTAATGGCTCCACCATCCAATCAGTCACAGAGGGTAGTGTTGAGGTGAACTACCAAGGCTAATGAGATCCTACAGGATGATTAAGTTTACCCTGTGATGAGCTTCCTGGAGCGTGGTGGAGATGTCAGTTAGAGAATACTCCAAGTAGTGAAGCCAAGTGAGAAATCAGTTTTACCTGATGGTCCATGTTACATGAAAGCCCAAATACTGAGATCTCCTGCCAGAACACTGAAAATAGCCCTATGTATATTGCAATATGGGGCTTTTGGTCTAAAACCTTAGAAAGTAAAAACCAAAACCTCAAAATTAAACACATCCTCAAGACTGAAATAAGAAATCAAAGATTTTTATCTTCCAATGTTTACCAACCATCTATTTTACCCTCAGCTGTATCCTATGGAGTTTCTCCTTCCTTTAAAAATAAGCGATTTTTCCTTGCATTTCAGACTCACTTATATTTTATATTTTTTTATTTATCATATTTAACAGACCTGAAGAGATAAATTATTGGTTATGTGCTCAAAACTTAAAAGTGAATATAGGCCACAGGAGAACTTTGTTAGTAAGTTTCCTCCCAAAGACCAATTTTTTTTTTTTTGCATCAGGAAGCAAATAAAGGTGAACAAACTTTTTTACAGTTACAATTTCCTCTTCCCTTGAGTTCAGTAACAGTAAAATGTCATTAATGACCTGTATTCAGATGTGTTGTTTCTTCTACTCAGACTTTTGGATCTATTACCAAGTATCTGCAAGCCTTTAAGTACTCCTTTGTTCTTCTTCACTCTAAGAAAATTACTTGGGGGGAAAGTTGATTAGATTCCTGGCATTACATATATGTATATATATATATATATATATATATATATATATATATATATATATATATATATATATATATATATATATAACACTTGCAGATATCAATATAGACTATAAATGGGTCCCTTGAACAGGTTATACCATTTTAAAGGGAGAAATGTTATGTTTCTACTTTTCTTTCTATACTATCTCATTGGATGACTATGTTTTCAACTAATTGTCTTTTATCTGACTAATAAAGTAAAAGACATTGAAATGAGTGTGTGGGGGGAGGTGGTTCATAATCTATAGTATGTTCTTGAATAACAGCATATCCACTGTATAGAACCTGAAGGTACAACTCCATCTCACAAAATGAGTACCAATACCAGGATACATGAGGTTTAACATATTCTTTAGGTATGCATTCAATCAAAACAATAATTTCCATGCATGAGTGTGCATGGGTGTATGCATAAATGTACATATATAGCTTTATTATTTATTATTTAATATTTATTATTCAAATATAGAACACAATTAGTTCAAATAAAATATTTTAAAAGATATCACATTAATAAAAGTAGTAATAAAATATTCTTCACATAAAACTGGCTGATAAAGTTGTAAAGGAAATTGAGAAACACTCTTCATACGCTTAAGAGGTGAAGGGGAAAGAGAAAACCTCAAGGAAATGAGTATTTCTAGGAGGAGATGGTCAGCAATGTCAAATATTGAAGCAATGTTAGGAAGGATGAGGAGTGAGATAAGGCCAACAGTTTTAGCATTGAAAAGATCATTGAGAGAGCTTCCATCTAGATGGCCACCTGGTACATGACACAGGAGTCCAGTTCTCCCATTATCTCTAAAGCAGTAACAAAGAGGGAGCCCCAGATTAAACAATGATTAAGAAATCCAAAGGAAAACCTCAGTAAGATGATTCATCCCATCCAGGACTGCACAAAAATCCATACAGAACCTATAGACAATGGAAGGAAAGTCTTGTCAGAGAAGGAGCAGAAGCACAAGTAAACAAACTAGAACCAACACCACATGGGAAACCCCAAGGAGTAGAGAAACCACCCAATGCCTTAATAGTGGAAAGCACAGGTATAGTGATGGAAGAAACAGTCCCCCTAAATTATTAAGTCCCAGGAGAAAATGAAAGACCACACAGCATCCTGATGAAGGAAGACCCATGGCTCTCAGTGTCATGACTAAGGAAACCCCACAAGGGACAAAAGGTGCAACATATCAGCTAAGGAAATCCCAGCTATAGGAGAAATCCACCCAGCACCATAGTCAAGGCAAGCTTGGAAAGAAGGAGGATTATGTAGCCTTCTGCTCAAAGAAGTTTCAAGGGAGACAGAGACATCTGATCAGCACAAAGTTTTAATCAAGGAAGCTTCACTCAATGTGAACAGAAGACTTCTCAGTGCCCTCAATCAGGGATAGCAGAGCACTGAATGAGAATATTAAAGCCTGACAATCCTTTGAGAATAGACACGTGGAAGTATGTGGAAACCAGGAGCAAGAATAGAGAAAATCAAGATAAAGATCAAACAGAGTGTCACCATAATTTGGAAAAAATTAAGAAGACTACACTAGATTTTATTTAGAAAGGGAATGAAGAGCTCAATATTAGGAAAACTATAAATATAAAATATATAGATAAAAGTAATAAAAGTATAAAAATATTTCAATAGATGCAAAAATATTTTTGTAAAAATATAGAACCAATTTCTGTGCAAAATTAAAAGTTATAGGAATAAATGAAACATGTATGAATATAGAACATAATAGTCATCTAAAACCAAGAAGCAACATTATATATGAGAAATGCTAGATTTTCTAATAACATCAGATAAAAAACAAGAGTTTCCATTTTCATTACTATTATTGGATTTAGTTTTAGAAATTCTAGCTTCAGCAATGTAAGAAAAAGAAATTGAGAGAATAATGATAGATAAAGCATAAACAAAATTGCCACATTCTGCAGATGTGATGGCATGGGGAACCTGTGACCTTAAGGCCACATGTGACCCTTTAGATCCTCAAGTGTGGTCCTTTGATTGAATCCAAACTTCATAGAACAAATCTCCTTAATAAAAGGGTTTGTTCTATAAAACATGGACTCAGTAGGCCACACTCAAGAACATTGAAGGACACGTGTGTCTTTGAGGCAGCAGGTTTCCCACAAGCCTGACTTAGGGAATACTAGAGGTTCAAGTAAAAAGCCTTTAAAACAATATCAACAAAGTAGGAGAAAATAAAATGAACTCACAAATTCATCAGGTTTTCTCTGTATTAACAACACAATACAATATGAAAGGATAGCAAGAAAAAATTATCTTCAAAATATCCATAGAGTAGATGGTATATTTGAGAATCCACCCACTAAAAAAACAAAGTACCTATGTGAATACACTTTAAAATATTCTTCACAGAAATA
Organism: Petaurus breviceps papuanus; assembly: GCF_028583685.1. NCBI lineage: Eukaryota > Metazoa > Chordata > Mammalia > Diprotodontia > Petauridae > Petaurus > Petaurus breviceps. The sequence goes on along the minus strand of NW_027186073.1, from coordinate 625,083 downwards.
AACAGACCTAATAATTGAAGAGACATTAATTACTGATGCTTGAGTCATGCTAATATAATTAAAATGATAATACTTCCAAAACTAATTTACTTGTTTAGTTGCATTACAATCAAGTTGCACAAGTATAACTTTATAAATCTAAAAATGATAATAATAATGAAGTTTATCTGCAAAACAGAAAGTCAAAGTCTCAAGGGAAGTGATGAAAAAAGTGGGGAAAGAGAGACAACAATACCAGGTCTCACATTATAACTCAAGGAAATAAACATCAAAACCACTTGGCACTACCTAAAAACTGGGGAGGGGGGGATTGGTCAGTAGAATAGATTAATCACACAATATACAAAGGAAAATCAGCAGAGTAGCATAGTCTTTGATAAACACAACTACTAGTATGACCCATTGACCCAAAGGAAGGAAAGAATAAAGGAGAGAAGGAGGAAAGGAAGGAAGGAGGGAAGGAAGGAAGGAAGGAAGGAAGGAAGGAAGGAAGGAAGGAAGGAAGGAAGGAAGGAAGGAAGGAAGGGAGGGAGGGAGGGAGGGGAGAGAGGAAGGGAGGAAGAAGAAAAGAAAGAAAAGATAATTAAGTGGCTACTATGCGTTCAGAACTATGTTAAATTCTAGAGAATAAAATCCTGAAATAAGCCAATCTCTGTCATCAAAAACCTTACATTGGAATGGAAGAGGGTACAAGGCATGTAGGGGAGTGCTGGCAAATAAGGAGTGTTTTGAAAATGACATTATATCAAAGGTTGTTTCAGTTTAAAATAAGAGAGAATAAGATCTCAAAAACATGCCCTTTCTTTTTTGAAATGTAAGAAGTCAGGTCCTGTGCTAACAGGGTGATGTGAAAATGGAAAAAGAGGCCTAAAAAGAAAAGACAAGTTTGGAAAATCCCACGTTCCATAAGATAATATAAATTTGTACTGACCTCCATGAGCACAGTTTTATGACTTGAAATATCATGAAGTAACAGAAGAGTCCACCCTCCCCAATCCATGTAAAAAGGGGACTCTAAATGAACTTTGGAGCTGCAGAACCCACAAAATGACACAGACAAGCTAACCTCCCACCGAGGAAACCCCAGCAGGCCAGCAGAAATCCACTGCAGTGCTCTGGGAGCCGAGCTCAGCACCAAGCAGAGGCTTTGGCCCCAGGGCGGGCCTGAACAGCTACCGGCCAGAGGGACTCCAGATCAGCAGCAGCTGTGGCCGTTTCCAGAAGTATCAACACATAGACACAAAGGACAAAGTGAGAGGTCAGTACAGTCTGGACTTTGGGACCAATAAGTGGGTGTGCGCGGCTTTTACCCCCAGGGTGAAAAGCCGCTGAGATGCCGGCACAGCCAGCCAGTGCCACCTGGCAGCTTCAGCTCTTGGCCTGCAGAGTGTAGGGGAACCAAGCACCAGTCTGAGGGGTAATCACTCTTGCTTTAACCTGCTTGGATCTGGATTGCAGTCTAGGGTGGAGGTCCTGGGGTGTGTGTCCAGCTTGCCAGAGCATGTGGAGGCTTCAGAGAGAGCACCCATCTAATACCTCCAGCAACTGAGAAAACCCCAGCGTTTGGGACGAAAGCTCCCCTTTCTGGTGGCAGAGTCCTACTGTGGGAAAAATCCCATAAGTCAAGTAATTGAGTGGCAAAATGAGCAGGCAAAGGAAACAAAGCAGACAGAAGATTCCAACAATACACTCCTATTTTGGGGACAAAAAGGAGCAAAGCATGGAGCAGGAGGAAAGCAGTGAAGTCAGAACTCCTGCACCAAGAGCTTCAAAGGAAAAGATGAGCTGGTTACAGGCCATAGAGGACCTTAAGAAAGATTTTGAAAACCAAATAAGAGAAGTGGAGGAAAAATTGGGAAGAACAATGCAAGAAAATTATGAAATGAGAGTCAACAGCCTGACTGAGGAAAATAATACCTTAAAAAACAGACTGACTCAAATGGCAAAGGAGGCCCAAAAAGGCAATGAGGAGAAGAATGCCTTAAAAAGTCGAATTTGCATGATGGAAAAAGAATCTCAAAAACTCAATGAGGAGAATCATTGCTTCAGAATTAGATTGGAGCAAATGGAAGCTAATGACTTTATGAGAAATCAAGATGCTGTTAAACAGATTAAAACAAATGAAGTAACAGAAGAGAAAGAACAGAAAAGGAAGATTATGAGGATAAATCAGGCTGGATTTTCACAGGGCATGAATGGCAATGGGAGAATGAGGCAAGAATAGAAAATAACCATTAGCTGAACTAATTAATTATGTGGTCAAGATTACAAAAAAGAATGGCTGTACTACAAGTTGAAGATGGTGAGAAAAAATGGGAAGTGTGAAACAAATGGGTTTAGGGTGGGGTATTGCCTATTGCTTATGTAGGTTATATGCCCACATGGGTCTGTCTACATGTAGTTCACAGGGAGTCATAAATATACATGTTCACTGTCTCTTCCAGCAACCCTCCTCCAAGGGAAACTTTGACTCCTTCAAAGAGGGGGGGCAGGAGATTGGCATCAGATGCTGGATGCTTCAGTCTCCTCGGAAATAGAAAATACGCCTGAATTTTATCTATTCAATCCCCTAAAGGAGACTAGGTTCAAACTGAGCTCCTGATTGTTATTACTTAATGAAGAAGAACTCTAAGCTATCTATCTAAAACTTGACTCCTTCACATCATAAGCCCATTTCACAATAAACATATGTAGTAAATAGAAAATAAACCAATTTTCAAGCTAAGAGCAAAAAGAAATCAAGGAAGGCAAATAGGTGAGAATAAATGAGAAAATACAGAGTGAATAAGCTCTCCTATGGAGAGTGAGCTATCTGAGTTCAACAAAAGGACTTCCAAATCTCACCCAAAGGGAAATTCTCCAAAGTGTCTGGTGTGGAAAACTAGGTATAAGGATATGATCAATCTTCCACCTCCTCTACACAGTGACTTCTTCCTAAAGTCTTTCTTTCCCATTAGGGACTTGAAGAGAATCTGGAAACATGTCTTTTTTTCTCAAACCTGGAAGCCAGAAGAATGAGATATCTCTTCTCCCGAACTCTCACCAACTCTGCCCCACATGCAGGCACAGATCACTGAGTAACCAATTTCCACCAATAAGAATAATCTGTTACAAATGGGCTTGGAGCTTCAGATTACAAGTGGAATAATTTGAGATCCATGTGAAGTTGAACAATTATCTTAAATTTAAATATTTTAAATAATTTAATATTTTGCTTTAAGTTAATGAATTTGTATCATAATATATTGATTCAAGATATTAATTAAATTAAAATTTAATTTAATATTTTAAACAAATAATCATTTTAAAGAGTGGAAGAGATCATGTAAATAACATAAAAGCAAGGGAACCCAAGTAGCATAATGTTCATTAAACCCAAAGACCTCAATCACTTGTAGAAGTACTCACTATTTGACAAAAAGTGTTGGGAAAGCAGTCTGGCAGAAATCAGATTTAGACCATTACCTTACACAATCCAAATTGAAAAGTCATATCATAAACAAATTAGAGAAGAAAAGAAGAAATTACCTTTCACATGTATGGTTAAAGGAAGAGTTCATGTTTCCATAAGTCATAGAGGGGATCCCACAAGATAAAATGAACAAAATTTTCTTTTATAAAACTTATAAGGTTTTCTTCAATAAATTCAAAGTAGTAAAAATTAGAAGGGAAACAAGTGAATTGACTTGAGCAACACATTCCTGAGTGCTGTTCTTTGCAAAGATGAATGTGAATACATAGTGGAATATTGTTTCATTTGAATTAAATTAAGAATTGTATCCATTTTAATTTTGCAATAAGTTGTATTTGTAGCATTTTATCACCTAATGCATTCTAAGTCCAGATCTGAATTGTTGGACTGGCCTAAATTTATTTTAGGATAGAATAAAAGCAAAATCAAAGCAATAATAACCTCATTGGTTCTATGTATTATGCAGAAACAGCAGCAAAATAAGGAACATGTTTTAAGCTCCTATTGTATATGAAACTCCAAATCTATTATATACAACATGATATTGCTTCCAAATATCCAATAAAGTTGTCATATGACTCTTTTCTTTTTTTCCTTTTTCCCTTCCTTCCCTCACCCTCCACCCTGCCCCCACTCTATAGACAGCTTCGATTAGGCACAAATACATGTGTATTTGTGTGTATGTATGAAAATATGAAAAATTATTCTATTTATACTTCTATTTATCAGTTCTTTCTCCAGATGCAGACAGGATCTTCCTTCACAGGTCCTTTGTAATTAACTTAGATATTTATAACAATCAAAATGACTTTGTCACTCAAAGTTGTTCTTAAACCAATTTTGCTGTCACTATATACAGTGTTCTCTTGGTTTTGTTCATTTCATTCTTTATTATTTCCTGCAAGTCTATCTTTTTCTAAGATCATCAAGCTCACAATTTCTTATAGAACAGCAATATTCCATAAAAATGACATACAACAACTTGTTCAGCCACTCCCAATTGATGGATATCCCTACAATTTCTAATTCTTTGCCACCACAAAAAGACCTCCTGTAAATAATTTTGGAACGCATAGGTACTTTATCATTTTCCACAATCAGAATCAAAAACAGACCTACTAGTGATAATGCTGGGTCAAAGAGTAAAGGCATTTTAATAAGTCTTTGAATATAATTCTAGATTGTTTTCCAACATATTGGATCAGTTCACAGTCCTACCAATAGAGAATTACTATCCCTATTTTTTCACATTCCATTCAACATTTGTACTTTTTCGTTGTATAATTTTACACAATCTGATAAGTGTAAAATGATATATCAAGCCTGTTTTAATTGATCTCTCTAATCAATAATGATTTAGAGTATTTTTTATATGACTATAAACTGTTTTGATTTCTTGACTGGAAAACTACCTGTTCATATCCTTTGACCATTGATCAAGTATGGAATTACTTGCATTCTTATAGATTTGTCAAATTTCTTCTACTACATTATGGAAATGGTAGTTTTATTTCTTAAATTAAGCATGAAATAAACATTTTCTTAAAAAAGAAACCACAGGGGAGTGGAGTCAAGATGCCACAGTAGAAACAGGACTTCTGTGCAACTCCTGCTTCCACCTCCTCCAATTCATTTAAAACATGACTCTAGACAAACTTTGGAGCTACAGAACCCACAAAATGACAGAGGAACTTATCAAAGTTGAACTATTTACATTCCTACATGGAAAATGATAATTGTAACTTAGGAAACTTTTCTCAGTATGAGAATAGTTGAAGGGAATAGAAATGTATATATATATATATATATATATATATATATATGTGTGTGTGTGTGTGTGTGTGTGTGTGTGTGTATACATATATGTCTATATAGGAGGGTATATGGGGTATGAATACATATATGAATTGTGTATATATTTATACATGTATACATAGAGGGCACAGGAACAATTTAATAGGAAGCAATGATACTTAAAAGGTGAAATTAAGAGGTGAGAGAGGAATAGAATGAGAGGAGATGGGGAGAGACAGAATGGGGTAAACTATCTCATATAGGCAAGGGAAAACAGTTTCAATGGAGGGAAAGAACAGGAAGGCAAAAGGGAATGGGTCAACCTTTTCCTCATTGAATTTGGTTTAGGGAGGGAATGACATACAAACTAAATAGGGTATCTCACCCTACAGGAGAGTAGGGGGGAAGGGGATGAGAGTGGAGATGATGGAAGGGAGGGCAGGCTGGGGGAAGGGAAGTTGGAAGCACCCACTTTTGAAAAGGGACTGGACCAAGGTAGAGAACAGAACAAGTGGGAGGTGGGATAGGATTGAGGGAAACATACCCAGTCTTTTACAATATATCCACTATGGAAATGTTTTGCATAGCTATACATGTACAACCTATATTGAATTGCTTATCTTCCCAGTAAGGGTGGGTGACAAGGGAGTGTAATGGGAATGCAAATTTGGAAGATCTTCCCTGCCCCTAGGCTAAAGTGCACCTGAAGCCTGGGGTGGGAGGCTTGTTTTTCAGTAGATACTTTTTGATTGGCCAGTGGGTCCAAAAGATTGTTACATTCTCTGAGCCAGGAGAAGGCTATACAAGCCCTGACGTGAGGCTTTGTTTTGAGGGCTCACTTTGAGAAGTGTTCTGTGATTTGATCTGTATTCTGGGAAGCCGTTGTCCAGGGCCCCCCCCCCCCAGCTTTGAAAAACCCAGATGTGGAAACCCAGATGTTGACTGGGTATGGATGTAATGGTTGGACAGTTTGAAAATCTGTCTACTTGATCTGTTTCTGTCTTGATAATTCTGCCTGTATACTTTGAAGTTCAGGGTGCTGACCTTTTTCCCCTGAACAAGGTAAATGATATATGGTTTGACTGATTAAAGTAAAGCTTGTTAACCCATTTTGAGTTGCTTTCCTTTATCAAAGCAGATCCAAGAACCTGTATGGGCAGCAAACCCTGAGGACATGCTTGGGGTGCTTGCTGCTACAGGGAGGAAGGGAATGAATCTGGAATTCAAAGTTTTAAAATCCAATGTTTAAAAAAAATAGATAGATACTATTATTAATATTATTTTACATGTAACTGGGAAATAATATATACAGGCACTGGGGCATAGAAATCCACCATACCCTACTGGAAAGTTGGAGGGGGTATAGGACAAGATAGGCAAGAGAGCACGTTGGAGGAGGGGATACCCAGTAGGATAGCTATTTGGGGGTAGAAGGTAGGGGGAAAACGGGGAGAAAATTTGTAACTCAATATCTTTCAGAAATGAATGATGTAAATTAGAAGTTAATAAAGCATTTGCTAAAGTAAAAAAAATAAAAAGTGGATTTTAAAAAAGTAACTACATTGAATATTTGCACCTTTTTCATTGTTAAAGTCAATGAAATCTTAACCAAACAATAGAACAAAAGGTAGTTTTTAAAAATTTAATTGAACTTAAAAAAATAATAAGAAACTCCTATTTTCTGCAAAGCACTGTGCTAGATCTTGGAGCTATATGTACAAAGAATGAAAAGTGCTTCTCTAAAATAAACCTATCAATGCTAATAATAGCTAATAAAAATAATAGCTAATAAGATATGTAAACTAATAAATAATAGCTAACAGCAAGTATCAAAGCACAGGTAAAAGTAAGTGAATCTATAGTGTTTGAATGATAGTAATTCAAGAATAAATAAATATGGTAAATAAAATAATTTTCAAAACACTAAAAATGTATTTATTAACATATACTTCAGTGATCACATGGAATTACATGCAAGGCACATATTATATGAATAAACATTAGCTATTATTTGACTACAGATTCCCCAGTGACATCTTAAGTTGCTCTGGTCACTAGTCAAATATTTCTAACTCTCTGGGATTTTGATCAATCTCACTTAAACTACTTGTTAAAGAGTCTTCATCAGAACTCTTATCAGACATCTCTAAACATGACCTTGTAATAGACTCAGGCTAGCTAGTTGTTTTCCAACGATCTCTACAATATGTCTCAGGATCAATATAGCTGAAGTTCTGGCCAGAAAATACATTGCTTCTAAGTTTAATTCTGCCCCTTGTCCCCAACTTGAATTGTTGCTCATTTTAGTACGTAACTTCATCTTCTCTTGAAGTGTCTGCTTCTGAGGTATTGATCTATACCGCCTTTCCACAATTGGCAGGTTGGTTCTCTTCTTTAGAGTCTACTAAAGCAAACAGCCTTCAGATGTTACCTGTTCACAAAGGAGCTTAATTAACTTACCCGTGGGCAATAAGGGGTTGCAGTGAATTGTCTTCATAAGGTATCTGACAGAATCTGGGGCTATTCCTCCTCCTTTACATAGACGTGAGCAAATTGCTCAGTCTATCATTATCTGCTTATTTGTGTGTTCCATGAACACCAAGATTTCCAGAAAAACTACATCTTGTTTAAAGAGTTAAATACAATGGCTTCAGGATCAAATACCAAATCCTCTGTCTTTTTTTTTTTTTTAGCAATTTGGGTTAAGTGACTTGCTCAAGTTTACACGGCCAGTTATTTTTGTGTGGGTGCTGAGTATCTGAGGCCAGAACAGATCTCGGGTCTCCCGACTCTGGGGCCAGCGCTCTTACTCACTGTGCCACCTGGCCACCCTGCTCTGTCTTTTAAAAAGACAGTTATTAAGTATATGTGTGTATAGAAATATGGATATAAATGTATACATATATATATATTGATATATCTGTATAAACATATATACATATAGGCATATGAACATACATACATATATACACATGCACATACACATACATATACATATGCATATACATATATACATACACTCTATGATTAAGTGACAATGGCCTTCTGACACAAGACACTCCATCTCCCAAATGTAGGTCTATGATATCTAATTTTCTCCCTCCAAATTTCTATTTATTGGATTACTGAAGTTCCAACTAAAATCCCACCTTGGACAAGAAGCCTTTCCCTCTCCCACTTAATGCTAATTATATTCTCCAAGATATTATCTCCAATTTATTCTATAAACATCTTGTTTATGGGGAAACTCAGTGGAGCAATGGATAGAGTGCTGGGCCTGGATCCAGGAAAACCCATCTTCCAAAATCCAAATCTGGCCTCAGATAGTTACTAGTTTATGACCCAGGACAAGTCACTCAACCCTGTCTGCCTCAGTTTCCTCATCTGTCAAATGAACTGGAGATGGAGATGGCAAACCACTCCAGTATCTTGGTCAAGAAAATTTGGGGAGGGGGGGTTATGATATGACTGAAAAAACAAAACAACAAAACTCTACAAGTATGATTATTCACATATTATCTCCTCCACTAAAATGAAACCTCCTTTAAGGCAGAGATGGTATTTTTGTCTTTCTTTTGTTACCCCAACACTGGTATCTGGTATTCACTGAGTATTTAATAAATTCTAGGTGACTAACTGACTAACATTGCATTAATAAAGTAATACCTTGCATTATAAATATAATACATATATGTGTGGGGAGAATCAAATAATTTTGGAGACCACCATCTTAGACAATGTGGGGTAGAGCAATGAGGTGTCACAATCTTCCTCCATTACCTGACTCCCTGCTGTATACCAAGCCTGTGTTGGATGCTATTGCTAATTTCTCCCATTCCCTGTGAGTACTGGCCCCACAGCTGACTGTTTTAATCTTTTGCCAAAGTTGATTACAACAGAGATTCATTAGTGACTTATGAACTTGAGCCCTTAAGGCTCCTTTGTTTGTAAACTCAGTTGGTCCCCATGCACCTGCAGCACATTGGAAGATGAAACAAATATCCTCCACTATTAGTGCACAGTTTGGAGGGAAACCTGCCTCCCTGCTCTGACAGGTCAGATCAGGGGATTCAAGGAAAGGCATGACCTCAAAGGTCATTCGTTTTCCAATGGTTCTGTCTTCCTTTCAGAAACATACAAAACATCAAAACATTCCCTGTATTTGAAGCATAACAAGATCTCTGATGCAGCAGCATTTTAGAACTGGTAAAGAGAGAGAGAAGATTGGTGTATTCCAGAATATGGGAATCTAGGAAACATCCATTCCGCCCATTACGGTGTGGTCATGGGTTTGTGACCAGAAGTATATATGATTTTCCACTACTTCCTTGCCTCTCCACTTTGAATCTTTCCAGGAACTTTTGGGCTATGACTGCTTGCTGAGACCAGATGTATGAACAGGAAAGTAAGTAAGATAAAGTTTGTCACATCACTACTTTTCCCTCTGTTTCTAAGCTGTAGGGATAGAATACATTTGGTTTTTCCATAAACAGGAACACAGAAATCAGACCTGTCTCTAAAGAATGAAATTGATCTATTAAAATATATGTTCCAGAAAGAAAATTAATAGTAATTTCTGAGAAGCTACTTTTATTCTCTATCACATGACCATTGGCATGTACTATGGTGGCAGTACTTTCTTATGACCAGCATCATACCTGCATGGATTACAATTTTGCAATTTGCATTACAAATTTGCAATTTGAAGGGTGCATAAGAGCCTACCACCAAAATCTATCTCCTCATTCTCATTTGTACACTTCCTAAATTTGAAAATTAGAGATATTTCCTCTGAATAAATAAGCTTCCTCACTAAAGACACAGCATCCCTGAGAGGATTAAAACATGAAGTAATTTGTTAATTACACAAAAGAATGAATTGGCAAAAAGATCCTTTATAGCCAATATCTAGTGTGAAACAGAGCTCAGAGAGAAAAAAGGAAGGGAGGAAGGAGGTAAAGGTAACTTAGACTGTGTGGCATTCATTAGCCAGTGAGGGGAAAAACAGAATAGGGTCCACAGGGGGCAGTGTCAGGGCACTAAACTCCTGGAGATGGGGCTTACAGAAAGAGGGAGTAGGCAGCTCCAGAGACAAGCCTCTTGGAGGCTACAGTTTTGAGATAGGTTGTCTCTATGTGATCATTCTTTGAAACAATTGGTGATGGGGGATAATTCATCTTTCATCTAATCATGGATTTAGTGAAATTGGTCAGAGCACATTGTTTGTGAAGGAGCCTTTTCACAATGGATCTGCTTTATGTGACATAGGCACTTGACCAGAGCTAATCTAAATCACCTTAGCTTTGCTTATAGGGTTTTGAATGCAAGAAGATTGATTACTGAAGTTCCTAGAGGTCAGTCTTCTTAGAAAGAAAATTCAGGATTATTTGGGGAGACCCACAATGATCCCCAGAGAAAAATCTCAGCATTTGTGAATAATGATGGATCACAAACCTTGGTCACATTTAAAACCTGAGACAGTGATTCTTAAAGCTGTAGTCTATTCAGTGGATGGAAAATTCTCAGAGAAGAAACACAGGGCAACTGAGAGTATCTGTGGTTTGTTTACATACAGATGTTTCCAGTTAAAAGATGGTATGCAGCTGTTAAGAATGGAAAGGTTTGGTGTCTGAAGAATGCAGATGAATTCCCAGAAATTCCCAGATGAATCTGGGCATAATACAGGTGAAGAAAAAGAACTTTGAAAAAGATAAGTAGAGTTTGGCATTAAAAACCCTTATAACAAAAGTTTTAAGTAAATGATATGTCTATAACCTGATATTAGCTCAATTTCAAAGGTCAATAGTACATTTGTGGGATTTGGTTTATTTTTTATTTTTCTTGATAACTTTTTTGTATTGCTCTAATTTTCAAATTTACAAAAATATACTTTTTCTACAATGCCATCATATACTGAAAAATTTTTTTAAAGAAAATTAAAGGAAAAGGAGAGCAGTTCAGAAAAATTTATTAAAATATCAACTGAATCAAACAGTGGTAGAACACCAATGTCCCACACCAGGGCAAAGGGAAGGAAGCGTATTTTCTCAACTCTTCTTTGAAGATTTTTCGTTATATTTATGTAGCATTTGGTTTGGGTGGGGAGAGTGTTCTTTCCATCTAAATTAGTATAATCATTGTTATCTTTTACTGTTTCTACCTATGTCATTTGGAGTCTTGCCATAATTCTCTGAATTCTTCATATTCATCATCCCATTTATATTGCACTATATTCTTGTACTACAATTGGTCAATCCATTCTCCAATTTCTTTGTTATAAAAAATTACTTGTATAAATATTTTGATGTATATAGGGCCATTCTATGACCTCCTTTGAGTATATGAGGAGCAATGGGATCTCTGAGTTGTGGATATTTTAGTCACTTTAAAAAAAACACCATTCCAGATTGCTTCCCAGAATATTTGGAACAATTCATTGTCCCAGCAACTCCTCTATCATTGACTATCCCCATCTTTACAAATTTTCCAGGTATGAAGTAAAATAACAAGGTTATTTTCATCTGCATTTCTCTTCTTAGATATTTGGGGCAATCTTTCCTATGATTCTTGAAAGTTCACAACTCTTGTGTTGACCTTATCCTGTAGCCAACTGTCTATTAGGAAATGATTCTTGGTGTTATATATTTCTGCTACTTCCTTCAGTATATTACACACTTATCAAAGATCTTTGATACAAAAAATTTTCCCCATTTGACCACATTCCTTCTCATCCTAATTACACTGATTTTTGTCAGGAAAAAAGATTTTTTTAGTATCATGTAATTGAAACTATCCTTGATGATTTCCTCTATTCCAGATTTAGTTAAGACCTTGGACAACAGCTGTGAAGTTATTTGATCTCATCACTGGAAGAATTTTCTATCAAGTTGAAGAAAGGGTAATTAATTGGCTCTTCAAACAAAATTCCATTGTTAGCTCATTTTGTCATCTTTTTTCTTCAGATCTAATCCATATGTTTTTCTACAGAGGTCCACCAAAAGTTAGAAACCAGGGATGAGAAACCATTCCCTTATAACTTTGTTCATTCTAAGGGGACTAACAGATAACCCACAGCTTCAAATCCTGCTTTTTAGTTTTCTGTTGTTTACATATATGCTAAGTGTAACTGGGAACTTGACCATCATCACTCTCACTTTGGTGGATCCACACCTGAAAACACCTATGTATTTTTTTCTTAGAAACTATTCCTTCTTAGAATTGTCATTCACAACTGTCTGTATTCCCAGATTCCTGTACAACATGTCAACTGGGGACTATACTGTGACCTATAATGCATGTTTCACTCAATTATTTTTTGGAATCCTCTTTGGGGCCTCAGAATTTTTCCTCTTGGCTGCCATGTCTTATGACCGCTATGTAGCCATCTGCAAACCTCTGCACTATGCTACCATCATAAACAACAGAGTCTGCAACCAGTTGCTCTTGGGTTGTTGGTTCTCTGGGCTAATGATCATCCTTCCACCACTTGGTGTGGCTCTTGAACTAGAATTCTGTGACTCCAATATTATTGATCATTTTGTCTGTGATGCCTCACCGCTGCTGGAGATCACATGCTCAGATACACAGTTCCTAGAAAGAATGATTTTAGCATGTGCTGTGTTGACACTCATCATCACGTTAGTGTTAGTGGTTCTGTCTTATGCCTATATTGTCAGGACTATTCTGAGATTCCCCGCTGCCCAGCAAAGGAAAAAAGCCTTTTCCACTTGTTCCTCCCATATGATTGTTGTTTCCATGACTTACGGAACCTGCATCTTCATCTATATCAAACCTTCTGCAAAAGAAGGGGTGGCTTTGAATAAGGTGGTGGCAGTGCTTGCAACATCAGTAGCACCAGTAATGAACCCCTTCATTTACACTCTGAGGAATAAACAAGTGATACAAGCTTTTAGGGACACATTGAAGAGGATTGTATTGATTTCAAAGCTATGAGAAGCAATAGACATTCAGGTGCAAAATTAGTCAAAGAAAACATGAACAGCTTTGAACTCTTTGCTCTGGGTCCTGGTGACCCAATTTTATTCTCTTACTAATGCCATCTTACCTAAGACCCAAATTTCATAGCTCCTTTACTCTCCTAGATAGAAATCCTCACTGATTAAGTATTTTCCATCCCCACTCCCCCCTCTTTCTTACAAATTTCACTTGCTTTCAACCACTTCACTCACCCCTTCATTTCTATAAAATCTAATGAACATTTATTTAGAAACAATTATGCACAAGACACTTTTTATCAAGAATTTTCCCATCCCCAACTTAATAGTCAATATTCATTTATGTGCCTATGAAATACAAGGCACTGTGCTAAGCACAAAAATACAGATATGCAAAAAGAAAGACATTCACTGCCCCACAAGAAGTTAAAAACTAACTAGCAAAACAACACACAAAAGAAAGCTGAAAATATGATAGGAAGAGTAAAGGCACCCCACTTGAGGGTGTGATGGAGAAGTCATAGAAGTCCCAAAGTAGTGCAGTCAGGTGAGAAATATTTGAAGAATGTTTGAGCTCAGCTCTCTCCTTACCATCCAATCAATCAGAGGCAGAGAAGATAGATAACGTGGACTACCAAGACTGAGGACATCCTTCAGGATGATGAAGTCTTCCCAATCATGAGCTTCCTAGAGCATGATGATGTCAGTCAGATAATACTTGAACTTGGGAAGCTGAGATAGAAATCATTTTCACCTAATAATGGATGTTATGAAACACAAAAGCTCAAATATTGAGACCTCCTGCCTGAATACTGAAATTTCCCCTGTGTAAATTGTTATGTAGGGTTATTGGCTTAAAATCTGGGAAGGTAAAAGTCAAAACCTCAAAATAAAACACATCTTCAAGACTGAAAATCTGGAGGGTGCCCTGAAATAAGAAATCAGAAATTATTATCTTCCAACATTAACCAACCATCTGTTTTATCCTCAGTTGCATCCTATGGAGTTTTCTCCTTCTTTCAAAAATAAGTTATTTCTGCTTGCATTCCAAACCAACTCATACTTTATATTTTGATTTATCCTATTTTACAGACCTGTAAGAGATAAATTATTTGTTATATGCCCCAAAATTAAAGTTGGATACAGGTCACAGGAGAACTTTATTAGTAACTTCCCCCCCCAAAAAAAATGCTTTTTTAAATCAGAAAGCATACAAAGGTGAACAAAACCTTTTTACTGTTACAATTTCCTCTTTCCTCGAGCTCAGCAATTGTAAAATGTTATTAATGACCTGTATTCTCATTAGTTGTTTCCTCTAATCCGACCTTTGGATCTATTACCAAGTATCTGCAAGCCTTTAAGTACTCCTTTGCTTTTCTTCCCTCTAAGACAATTACTTGGGGGGAAAGTTGACTAGATTCCTGGCATGACTCACATGTAGCACTTGCAGGCACCAATAAAAGCCTATAAAGTGGGTTCCCTGAACAGGTTACACCATTTTAAAGGGGAAATGTTTTATTTCTACTTTTCTCTTTATTCTATCTCATTGAATGCCTTTGTTTTCAAATGTGTCTTTGACTTGCCTATTAAAGAAAAACCCCTTGAATGGGGGTGTGGTTCATAATCTATATTCTATTTTGAAATGAGTATACCCACCATGTAGAACCTGGAGGTTCCACTCTATCTCGCAAAATGAGTCCCAACACCAGGGTACATGAGGTTTGAGGTACCTCTAGGTTTGCATGCACCCAAAGCAATAATTCCCTAGCATACATGTGAATGTGTAGACATAAATATGTGTGTGTGTGTATATATATAGCTTTATTATTCAATCATAAAACATAATTAGTTCAAATAAAATATTTTAAAAGATATCATATTAATAAAAGGAGACATAAAACATTCCTCACATAAAACTGGTTGATAAAGTTGGAAAGGAGATTGAGAAACACACTTCATATAATTAAGAGGTGAAGAGGAGAGAGAAAACATCAAGGAAATGAGTATTTCAAGGAGGAGAGGGTCAACAATATCAAATACTGAAGCAATGTTAGGAAGAAGGAGGAGTGATACAAGGCCAACAGTTTTAGCATTGAAAAGATCATTGAGAGAGCTTCCATCTAGATGGCCACCTGGTACATGACACAGGAGTCCAATTCTCCCATTTTCTCTAAAACAGTGACAAAGAAGCCCCAGATTAAACAATGATTTAGGAATCCAAAGGTAAACCTCAGTAAGATTATTCACCCTATCCAGGACTGCACAAAAATCCAGACAGAAACTATACACAATGGAAGCAAAGTCCTGTCAGAGAAGGAGCAGAAGTAGAAGTAAACAAACCTGAAGCAACACCACATTGGAAGCCCCAGGGAGTAGAGAAACCACCCAATGCCTTAATAGTGGAAAGCACGGGTGTAGTGATGGAAGCAACAGGCCCCCTAAACTATTAAGTTCCAGGAGAGGATGAAAGACCACACAGCATCCTTATGAAGGAAGACCCATGGCTCCCAATGTTGTGACTAGGGAAGCCCCAAAGGGGACAATAGGTGCAACATACTAGCTAAGGAAATCCCAGCTATGAGGAGAAATCCACCCAGCACCATAGTCAAGGCAAGCTTGGAAATAAGGAGGATTATGCAGCCTTCTGATCAAAGAAGTTTCAAGAGAGAAAAAAGACCTTACCTGATCAAGGTACCATCAGAACAGAGTCTTCAAGATGCCTTAATCATGGAAGCCTCACTCAGTGTGAGCAGAAGGATCCCTACTACCCTAAATCAAGGAGAGCAGAGCACTGAATGAGAATATTAAAGCCTTACAGTCCTTTGTGAATAGAAATGGAAGGTTGTGCAAGCCAGGAGCAAGAACACAAAAAGCAGGGTAAAGAACAAACATAACTTGACCATACCTTGGAAAATATTTTGAAAATTATATGTCATGAGCAGGTTTTATTTAGAAAGGGAAAGAAGAGTTGGTTCAATACTATGACAACTATAAATATAACATACCATATTGATAACAAAAACAATAAAAATAAACAATTTTCTGCAATAGATGCAAAAAAATGCTTTCCTCAAAATACAGAACTCATTTCTGCATAAAAAGGAAAATCTATAGGAATAAATGAAACATTTTTTAATATAGAAAGTCTTTTGGTTGAACTGAAATATCTCACTCTCCATAGGAGAGCTCATTCATTTTGCATTTTCTGATTTATCCTCATCTATTTACCTTTCCTGATTTCTTTTTACTATAATTTTGGATAAATGGTTTGTTTTCTATTTGCTATGTTAACATACGTTTATTACAAATTGGGCATTTGATGTGAAGGGAGTCAAGTTTTAGATAGATAGCTTAGAGTACTTCATTATCACTTAATCACAACCAGGAACTCAGCTTGAACCTAATCTCCTTTAGGGAATTGAATAGATATAATTCAGGCTTGTTTTCTTTTTTCTGAGAAGGCTGGAGAAATGTTAAACTTTCCATAAGAACAGATGTAAAGGAGGAGTTTCCATTATAATTACTATTATTTGATTTAGTTTTAGAAATTCTAGCTTAAGCAATGTAAGAAAAAGTAATTGAGAGAATAATGATAGGTTTTAAAAAAACTGTCACATTTTCCATCAAACACAAACTTCACAGAACAAATCCCCTTAATAAAAGAATTTGTTTTGTAAAACTTGCACCCTTTGATCATTTTAGTCAATCTGAGAGGTGTAAAATGATATCTCAAGGTTGTTTTCATTAACATTTTTCTAATCAATAATGATTTAGAGCATATTTTCATATGACTATAAATTGGTTTGATTTCTTCACTAGAAAACTGCCTGTTCATATCTTTCAATGACTTATCAATTGGGGAATGACATATTCTTACAGATTTTTCAAATTTCTTCTACTATGTTATGGAAATATTTGTTTTTTTTTATTCAGATTTAAATATTTTCTTTGCTTTTATTTTTGGAGGGCAATTGGGGTTAAGTGACTTGCCCAAGGTCACACAACTAGTTTTGTGTGTGTGTGTGTGTGTTTGTGTGTTTGTGTGTTAAGTGTCTGAGGCCGGATTTGAACTCAGGTCCTCCTGACTCCAGGGCCAGTACTATATTCACTGCACCACCTAGCTGCCCCCCTATTTGTTGATTTTTAGTTTTCAACATTCATTTCCACAAGATTTTGAGTTACACATTTTCTCCCCATCTTTCCCCTACCCCCACCCCCAAAATGAGCCTACTGAATATCCCTTCTCCCAATATATTCTCCCTTATATCCTCCCCCACACTGCCTTGAAATTTCTAGTACCCAGTACCCAATTGCAAGTCAAAATCAATTTTTTTAAACATTTGTTTTTAAAACTTTGATTTCCAGATTCTTTCTCTTCTTCCCTCCTCACCCACCCCCACTGGGAAGATAAGCAATTCAATGTAGGTTGTATATGTGTAGTTACACAAAACATTTCCATAGTAGATATATTGTGAAAGACTAACTATATTTCCCTCCATCCTATTCCACCCCCCACTTATTCTGTTTTCTCCTTTGACCCTAACCCTTTTCAAAAACATTTGCTTCTAACTACCCTCTTCCCCAATCTGCCCTCCCTTCTATTATTCCCCCCTCTAATACCTCCCCCTCCCACTTTCCTGTAGGGTAAGATACTCAATTAAGTGTGTACATTATTCCCTCCTTAAGCCAATATCAATGAGAGTATGTCTCACCCATTCCCTTTCACCTTCCTATTCTTCCCATCCATTGTAACAGTTTTCTCTTGCCTCTTTTATATGAGATAATTTACCCTATTCTATCTCTCCCTTTCTCCTTCTCTCATTATATTCCTCTCATCTCTTCATTTTATTTTTTAGATATCATCCCTTCCTATTCAACTGATCCTGTGCCCTCTATCTATGTATACATGTACACACTTATAACGTACCTACATATGTATTTATACACACATACACGCTCCTAAATATATATATATATATATAGATATATATCTACATATATATTTCCTTAAACTATCCTCATACTTAGAAAAGTCTCATGAGTTACAATTATAGTTTTTCCATGTAGGAATGTAAATAGTTCAAATTTAATAAGTTCCTTATGATTTCTTTTTCCTGTTTACCTTCTCATACTCTCATTCTTCTTGTATTTGAAAGCCAAATTCTCCAGTTTTTTCTTTTTTTTAAGCAATAGGGGTTAAGCAACTTGTTCAAGGTTACACGGTCAGTTATTTCTGGGTGTAGTGCTAAGTATCTGAGCCCGGATTTGATCCCCAGGTCATCCCGACACTGGAGCCGGTGCTCTTATTCGCTGTGCTACCTGGCCGCCCCAGCTCTGTTTTTTTTTTTCATGAAGAATGCTTGAAAGTCCTCTATTTCATTGAAGGAAAATATTTTCTCCTGAAGTATTATACTCAGTTTTGCTGGGTAAGTGATTCTTGGTTTTACTCCTAGGTCCTTTGACCTCCGGAATATCATATTCCAAGCCCTTCAATCCCTTAGTGTAGAAGCTGCTAGACCTTGTGTTATCCTGATTGTGTTTCCACAATACTCAAATTGTTTCTTCCTTATAGCTTGTAATATTTTCTCCTTGACCCGGGAACTCTGAAATTTGACTCTAGTATTCCTAGGAGTTTTCTTTTTGGGATCTTTTTC
Source organism: Petaurus breviceps papuanus (assembly GCF_028583685.1). Lineage (NCBI taxonomy): Eukaryota > Metazoa > Chordata > Mammalia > Diprotodontia > Petauridae > Petaurus > Petaurus breviceps. The sequence continues at coordinate 606,208 of NW_027186073.1, read as the reverse complement.
AAGAGACTATTGGTGAATTCTTTCAATTTCTATTTTGCCTTCTGTTTTTAGAATATCAGGGCAATTTTCTTTGAGAATTTCTTGAAGGATGATTTCTGGGCTCTTTTTTTTTTATCACAGCTTTCGGGTAGTCCAAAAATTTTTAAATTATCTCTCCTGGATATATTTTCCAGGTCAGTGGTTTCTCCAATTAAATATTTCACATTGCCTTCTATCCTTTCATTTGTTTGGATCTGTTTTATAGTATTTTGATTTCTCATAAAGCCATTGGCTTCTAATTGCTACAGTCTAATTTTGAAGGAATTATTCTCTTTAGTGAGTTTTTGAAATTCCTTTTCCATTTGGCCGATTTGATTTTTTTTAAGCATTCTTTGCCTCATTGGATTTTGGGGCATCTTTTGCCATTTGAGTTAGTCTATTCTTTAAGGTGTTATTTTCTTCAGTATTTTTGAGGTCTCCTTTAGCAGGTTGTTGAGTTGCTTTTCATGATTTTCTTGCATCATTTTCATTTCTCTTCCCAATTGTTCCTCCATTTCTCTTACTACATTTTCAAAATCCTTCTTAAGCTGTTCCATGGCCTGTAACCAGTTCATATTTTTCTTGGGAGCTTTTGATGCAGGAGTTTTGACTTTGTTGACTTCTTTTGGCTCCATGTTTTGATCCTCTTTGTCCCCAAAAAAGGATTCTGTGGTATGATTGCACTTCCTCTGCTTGCTCATCTTGACGGCCAACTACTTGATTTTTGAGCTCTTTGCCATGATAGAACTCTACTTCCAGAGTGGAGAGAGTTTTGTCCCAAATCACTGGGGTTTTCACAAATGTTGTCAGAGATATGAGGAGGGCGCCCTCTCTACAGCCACCAAAAGCTTGGAAACATTGACATTTCTCATCCCAGCACCACTGCCCAAGACAGTGACCCAGATCCAAGTAGGTCAAAGCAAGAGTGATTACCCTGTAAATGGTCACTTGTTCCCCCTACAATTGGCAGGCCAGGAGCTCTCGAGGCAGCCACACTGCTTTCCCTCTGCTACCTCTCACCCAGGGGAAGGGGCCAGACTACACTCTTCTGTCACTCAGTTCCAACAGAGATCCCCACTGACCTTTAACTTTCTTTTTGGCATTTATGGGTTAATAAGTCTGGAAACTGCCACAGGTGCTGGTGATCCACACTCCTGAAGTCTTCTCTATCCAGTCTGGGCCACTGGTTGGCCACCCCAGGTCCAGGCCCAGGCAGCTCATGCGGGACTGCGCTCGGCTCCGAGCCTGGTGCGATAGAACCTTCCTGTTGACATGCTGGGCTGCCTTCAGCAGGATATTTGTTTCTTTCTGTCACTTTGAGGGTTCTGTAGCTCTAAAATTTGTTTAGAGTCATCTTTTACAGGTATTGGAGGTGGTTGGTGCAGGAGTTCATGCAATTTACTGCTTCTACTCCACCATCTTGGCTCCACCCTGTCAAGAAAATTTTGTGGGGTTATGAAATGACTGAAACAACTGAAAAACAAACTCAACAAGTATGTTATTAGTGTGGTTATTTACATATTATGTCCTCCATTACAATGTAAACCCCTTTAAGGCATAGATCCTGTATTTGTCTCTCTTTGTTACCCAAACAAACATCCTAGTGTGTGATATATACTAAGTATTTAATAAATTGTAGTTGGCTAATTGACTACCTCATACATTTGTAAAGTAATATATTGCATTATATATAGATGGCATATATATATACACACACATGCCATTCATATACTCCATTTTTTAACTGATTGATGTGGAGAATCAAACAATTTTGGAGATCACCATCTTAGACAATGTGGGGTAGAACAATGAGGTGTCACATCTTCTTCCATCACCTGACTCCCTGCTGTATACCAAGCCTGTGTTGGATGCTATTTTGTACTACTTCTTCCATTCCCTGTGGGTATTGGCCCATTTTATGTCTTTTGCCAAAGCTGATTACAATAGAGATTCATTAGTGACTTTTGAACTTGGTTCCCCAAGGACCCTTTTGTTTGTGAACTCAGTTGGTCCCCATGCACCTGCAGCACATTGGACAGATAAAACAAATATCCTCTGCTATTAGTGTACAGTTTGGAGGGAAACCTGTCTCCCTGCCCAGACAGATCAGAACAGGGGATCCAAAGAAAGGAAGGACCTCAGAGGTCATTCTCTTTCCAATGGTTCTGTCTTTCTTTCAGCAACTTACAGCACATCAAAATATTCCCTGAATTTGAAGCAGAATCAGATCTCTGATGCAGCAGCATTTTAGAGTTGGTAAAGAGAAGGAGAAGAATGGTGTATTGTAGAAGATGGGAACCTAGGAGAACTCCATTCTGCCTATTACACTGAGGTCACAGGTTTGTGACCAGAAGTATATATATATATATGTGTGTGTGTGTGTGTGTGTGTGTGTGTGTGTGTGTGTGTGTGTGTGTGTGATTTTCCACTAATTCCTTGCTGCTCCACTTTGAATCCTTCCAGGGAATTTTGGGCTATAACTGCTTCCTGAGACCAGAAATATGAATAGGAAAGTAAGTAAGATTATGATTGTCACGTCAATACTTTTCCCTCTTTTTTTAAGCTGTAGGGATAGAATGGATGTGGCTTATTCCCTAAACAGGAACACAGAAATCAGACCTGTCTCAAAAAAAATTCATCTATTAAAATATATGTTTCAGATGGAAAATCAAGTCATTTCTTAGCTGCTACTTTTATTCTAGATCACATGACTCTAGACGTGTACTGTGGTGAGAGTACTTTCATAGGGCCAGCTTCATACTTGCAGAGATTACATAAAGGTCTTTGCAATTTGAGGGGTACATGAGAACCTACCAACAAAAGCTGTCTCCCCACTCACATGTTGCACACTTCCTAAATGTGACAATTGGAGATATTTCCTTGTAATGAACAAGTTTCCTTACTGAATAAATAGCATCCTTGAGAGGATTAAAACATGAAGTGATTTGTTAATTACATAAAAGAATGAATTGGCAAAATGATCCTTTCTAGCCAATATCTAGCTTGGAACAGAGCTAAGAAAGAAAGAAGGAAGAGAGGGAGGAGGTAAAGGTAACTTTGAATGTGTGGCATTTATTAGCCAGTGAGGGCAAAAACAGAGCAGGGTCCACAGTGGGCAGTGTCAGGGCACTAAGCTCCTGGAGATGGGGTTTACAGAAAGAGGGAGGAGGCAGTTCCAGAGATAAACCTCTTGCAGGCTAAAATTTTGCATAGGTGATCTTTATGTGGTCTTCTTTCAAGCACTAGTGATGGGGAAATATTTCATCTTCCATCTAATCATGGCCCTAGAACACCTAGGCCAGAGCACCTTTCTTGTGAGTGTGTCTTTAACATTGGATCCTGTATTACATGACATAGGCACTTGACCAGAGCTGATCCAAACCATCTTAGCTACCAGAGTGAAGCTCCATTTCTCCAAGTGTAAGAGAAAAATCCCTCAGTATGTAATATATAGATAATATATTACAACAGTCAAGCTAATCCTATCCCTATAACTAATTAGGGTCTCTTGAGGAAGCCTATTCCAGTGCAGAGTGGAAAAAAAATTGCCTGAAGTGCAGATGGGAAACATTTGCTTAGCTAATGGATATCATTAATTAGTGATTGTTGAAAAACAATTGTAGCCAGGTCTTACCCCAAACAAGAGGGGAGTTTTCTGTCCTATAGCCTTAGAATCACATGTACAGATAGAATGAACAGAGGAACCATCAACAAAAAGACAGACTCATTAGTGAAAGGTGATGCCTAATTATCTCTGTGGACAACTGTGCTGCCAACAGTAATGGGATAGAGAAGCCCTTTTGGACTGAGAAGAGGTTAGAGAACAAAATTATCAGCTAATGTTACTGAAACCACAAGGAACAGGGCACCCTCCCAAAATCCTCTTTAGTGCATCATTGCACAGGCCAATGCCCACCTCCATGGAGGAAAAAAAGAGAATTCTGTGCTTCGCTACCAAAAGCACACATTCTTCTCAGAAAAAAAAAACTCATTTTCTTTGCTCTTACAAATGGAAGCCACAATGACTATTTTTTTAACTTTTTATCTGCAGTTTTCCCCAGCTCTGAGTACAGCCTTCTTTGTTTCAGCTAAAAAATATTGTCTGTTTTGCTAAATAAATTGAGAAAGAAATTGACAGAAGGGAGGTGCCCTCAATAAACCTTTAGTCATAGAATCATATATTTAAAACTGGAAGGAAGCATAGAGGCCATTGAGTCTGACTCTCATTTCACTATTAAGGAAACTGAGGCCCACAATGTTAAGGAATTTACCCACAGCTAGTAAATGCTGAGATGGTATTTGAAAACAGTTCTTCCTGACTCAGGATCCTGTGGCCTATACCATTATGCCATATTGCCTCTCCATTGGAGTTCACTTTTTGAATAGGCCAACTAGATAGAAATTTTTATAATGTGACTTTAGAACATGTGAACTTCTCTGACCATTTCTACACCTTAAAATAATGATTCATTCTCTTCTTGAACTTCCATTTGAAAGGTGCCATTATTATCTATTTCTATCCTACTGTAAATCAATTTATTGGACTCAGTACATTGAACAGTCTTTATATATGAAGCTTGAGTTGCTGGCTGCATTGAACTGAATTGATTAAAATCTTTTTTTATCCTGACAGCTAGCTGAAAGCAAAAATAAAGAAAAAAATGGACGTTACATAAACTTTAAAAGAAAGTAATGAAAAAGATGTGTACAAGGCCACAATTAGCATGTCCTAGGTAGCCAAAGGATAGTATTAGAAGTTCTAGGGAATTGTCAAGGGCAGAACCTTGAATAGAAGACTTCAAGGAAACTCCTTAATAACAATGAAAATGTTAAGCAAAACCAAGGAACCATCAGACTTTGTATGACACATTCTTCACTTGTAATTTGCTATTTCTCTTGTTTCTTCCCTGTAATCAGAACTTGTCATTTCAGTTCATCTGAGTTCAGCTGGCTTTTAAAATTTTTCTTATTTACATTATTAGAGTCATGTATATTGTTATCTCAGTTTTTCTTTTCTCTGTATCACTTCATAGAAGTCATCTCATGTTTCTCTAATCTTTTTATATTTCTCAGCAATATTTCTGTTCATTTATACACTGAAATTTGTTTGGTCATTCCCCAAATGATAGGCACCTCCTTTTTTTGCCACTTTCTTACTGCTACAAAACATTATTGTTATGAATATTTTGCAACATATAGGATTTTCTGCTATTGATCTCCTTGGGATATATGAAGGGCTATACTAGTAATTGCTTTAACACCCAGTTTTCCAAGAAAAAAAGGACACAATTTTAAGTTTTATCTTCATTATCAACATTTTCTGCATCATTTTCTTGAATCTAGACATTCAATAAAACATTAAATCAAGCCCTAGTTCATAGCATTTGTCGGTTTCCAGGGCATAAATTCTCACACTAAAAAATTTAATCCACTATTGACAACTGGGTATGGATGGCTTTAGCACATCTGTAATTTTCACACATGCCTGTGATTTGCCAATTAATGAGCCTGCTACAAGCTAGAGCCTGCTAGATCCTGCAAGAAAAAAATAAACTGGAGACTTCTGGAAGAAGTGTAATTTTAGGAATGACATTGGTTGGTCCACCATACCGCTTCTCTCTCCCCACCCCCAAAATAGGCATTTGTTCCCTCGTTTAAATTAATGTTGGAATTATGTTTTATATTATGCTATCCATACCTCAAAGTGAATTAATTCATTAGATTCTCCCCAACCAGACAGCTGCTCAAAAGAATCTATTTGTACAATTAGACACATTAGCTGTTGTCAATGAAGATATTATGAAAAGGAAAGTCGCCTAGAGGACCCAGGCAGTGAGAAGACAATATTAGGAGCCCTGGGGACCTGTGAAAATGGGAATCATGGAGAGAATAGAGAAAGATCTTGAAATTAGGTTGGGAAGGTACCAAGTACAACCTCTGTCTACTGACTGACCTATATTTATTCTGGTCAGCCACAATGTTAATTTTAAATTAGAGTTTCTTACATATTCCTTTCAGAGATTCCACAGAAGAAATTTGGGAACACGCAGAAAATATTGAGGAGTACAATTGGTAAGGTAAGCACTGAAGAAGGGTATGGGGGAGCTAGATGGTGCAGAAGATAGAGCACTGGTCCTGGAGTCAGGAGGACCTGAATAGAAATCCAGCCTCACATAGTTGGTGGCACTTAGTAACTGTGATCCTAGGGCACTTAATCCCAATTGCCTCGGAAAAAAAAATAAAAAATAAAAGGGGCAGTTCCTAATCAGTGCAAGTAGAATAAATAGATATGGCCCAAAAGAAATTTACCATGGAGTTGAGGGAATGATAGCTACAAATAGAGTTGAGTCATTCAATGTTGTGAGTATTACCATTGATACTGCAAGTTGGAATGCATATGATAGTGCAGAGTGGGCTAGGAAAGGGGGCTTTTTAGTATGGGCCACTGGATATGCCTTGCTATAAATGTGCCTTTAGCTTAAGACTATGAACCAATATTATACTGAAGTAGTTACTGAGATAATACAAGAACAGAGACAGTTGATTAGAATTATGAACGTCCTAAGTCTCATTGCTACAGGAAAGAATATGAGGGAAAGGGTGGCTAGGTGGTACAGTGAATAGAGCACCAACCCTGAGTTCAAATCCGACCTCAGACACTTAACAATTACTAGAAGTGTGACTTTTGGGCAAGTCACTTAACTACAATTACCCTGCCTTACCCCTCCAAAAAAAAAGCGAAAAAAGAAAAGAAATACTAATGTGAGGGAAAGATAGTATGAATTAGTGCTGAATTGAATGGAGGAGATTTGGTATATAAATCCCTGAAGTGTATTTTAACCCCTTTACTATAGATTCCTAGTAAGCAAAGCTATAACTAGCACAGGGAAACTAGGGATTTACCTAAAGGATGACTCCCCCTTTATTTTTTTCAATTAACAAGCCCTTTTTTTCTCTCTTCCCCCCCCCACTGGAAAAAAGACAAAGAAAAACCTTGTAATAAATATGCATAGTCAAGCAAAATAAATTGCCACCTACAAAAATGTTTGTCTCATTCTGCACATTTAGTTTATCACCTCTCTGTTAGTCCTCTGGAATCATTGCTGACCATTGTGTTCATCAGAGTTGAGATTTTCAGAATTCTTTGTTTTTAGAATTGCTTTTATTATGTAAGTTTTTGCCTGCTCCTGCTCCCTTCATTCTGCATCAGTTCATACAAGTCTTCCTAGGTTTCTCTTAAACTGTCTTTTTCATCATTTCTTAAAGCAAAATAGTTTTCTATTACATTCATATACTATTATTTATTCAGTCATTCACTGATCAAACGGCATCTTCTTGGTTTCCAATTCTTTGCCAGAAAAAAAAAGAGCTACTATAAATATTTTTGTATATGGGGATCCTTTTCCGCTGGGTCAGACTAAATACAGTTTAGTAACTTTCTGGGAAGCATTGCAAATTACTTTCCAAAATGATTGTAAACAGGATGTAAAATTGAAAGGGCATTATCCAGGGGCAGCTAGATGGTGCAGTGAATAGAGCACCGGCCCTGAAGTCAGGAGCACCTGGGTTTGGATCCGGCCTCAGACACTTAATACACACAAACACAAAAACTAGCCATGTGACCTTGGGCAAGTCACTTAACCCCAGTTGCCCTTCAAAAAGCAAAAAATAAAAGGGCTTTATCCATACTGGGGGGCGGGGGGGGAATCAGGTACACACAGAGATTAGCAGTTAAAATTGGAAGCTACCAGATGGTTCTTAGAAAAGCTTCTCTAGACCCCCATCCTCACCAGTTTCCTAGCAGTGACCTGATGTCCATTCCCAGGGTGATTGTCTCTTTACTGAAGATGTGTTTCTGCCCATGGACTAGGTGGAGTTGGAAGCGGTGTTCTCAAACACAAAAATTCCCAGGTATGACTTTGTTTATTGGGTTTTGAATGCAAGGAGAGTGATTAATGAGGTTCCTAGACGCCAGTCTTCTTGGAATGAAACTTCAGGATTATTTCTCCAGGATTATTCTCATCCCCAGAGGAAAACCTTAGCATTTTGTGAATAATGATGGATCATAAAACCTGGACACATTTAAAACCAGAGACAGTGATTGTTAAAGCTGCAGTCTCTTGAAGGGATGGAAAATTCTCAAAGGGGAAACACAGGGCAGCAAAAGTATCTATCATTTCTTTGTATACAGATGTTTCCAGATAAAAGGTGGTATGTAGCTGGTCAAATTGGAAAGGTTTGGTGTCTGAAGGATGTAGATGAATCCCCAGAAATTCCCAGGTCTATGGATTATACATTTAAATTGGATTTGGACATAATAAAGCTTAAGACAAAGAACTTTGAAAAAGACAACTATAGTTTGGCATTAAAAACCTTTATGACAAAAATTTTAAGTAAATATTATGTCTATAACCTGATATTAGCTCAGTGTCAAAGGTCAACAGTATATATGTAGGATATGGGATTTTTTATTTTTCTTGATAACATTTTTCATATTGCTCTAATTTTCAGAATTATCTTTCCCCTGGTAACATCATTTGTTTTTTAAAATACATTTTTAAAAAGAGATATAGGAGGGCAACTAGGTGGCTCAGTGAATAGAGCACCAGCCCTGGAGTGTGGAGGACCTGAGTTCAAATTCAGCCTCAGACATTTGACAGACTTACTAGCCGTGTGGCTTGGGCAAATCACTTAACCCCAATTGCCGTTCAAAAATAAAAAAATGAGAGAGAGAGAGAGAGAGAGAGAGAGAGAGAGAGAGAGAGAGAGAGAGAGAGAGAGAGAGAGAGAGAGAGAGAGAGAGAGAGAGAGAGAGAAGGGGAGGGAGGGAGGGAGGGAGAGGAAGAGGGGGAAGCAGTTCAGCAAAATTAATTAGAATATCAACTGAGTCTAACAGTAATAGAAGCACACCCATAGTCCCACACTGGACAAAGGGAAGGAAGTGTATTTTCTCAATTCTTCTTTGAGGATAAGTTTGTTCAGTATACTTACGTAATATTTGCTTTGGGGTGGAGAAAGTATTCTTTGCATCTGAATTACTGTAATCATTGTGCATATTTTACTGTTTCTCTTTGTGATTCTGAGTCTTCCCATGATTCTCTGATTTCATCATATTCATCATTCCACTTATATTGCATTATATTCTTGTAACACAATTGGTTGAGCCATTCTCCAATTACTTTGTTATCAAAAAAAAACATTACTTGTATAAATATTTTGATGTATATCGACCATTCTTTGACCTCATATGAGTATGTGATAAGCAGTGGGATCTCTTGGTTATGGATATTTTATTCACTTAAAAGAAACTTCCAAATTGCTTCCAAGAATAGCCCCAGTAATCCCCCTGTCATTAACTGTCCCCATCTTTTTTATCATCCCTGCTAATTTCCTAGGTATGAAATAAAAAAACAAAGTTATCTCCATTTGCATTTCTCTTATTATTAAAGATCTGGGGCAATCTTTCTTAGGATTGCTAATAGTTCACAGCTCATCTGTTGACTATATGCTGTAACCAATTATCTATTAGACAATGATTCTTGGTGTTATATATTTGTGTTACTTCCTTCAGTATATTAGACTCTTATCAAAGATCTTTGAGGCAAAAAAAAAAAATTGCCCATTTGATCACTTTCCTTCTTATCCTAATTACAATGATTTTTGTCAGGACGAAAGTTTCTCAGTTTTATGTAATTGAAACTATCTGTTTTATCCTTACCCAGTAATTTCCTCTATTTCAGGTTTAGTTAAGAACTCTCCTTGACCGCAGCTGTGAAGGTATTTGACCTGGTCACTGGAAGGATTTTCTATCAGGTTAAAGAAGGGGTATCTAAATTCTTTGACTTTTCCATCAAAATTCCATTGTTAGTCCATTTTGTCATATTTTTTCTTCAGATACAATCTGTTTGTTTTTATACATAGGTCCATCAAAAGTCAGAATCAGGAATGCGAAACCATTCAAGTATAACATTATTCATTCTTCGGGGACTAACAGATGACCCAAAGCTGCAGATTCTTCTTTTTAGCTTTTTGTTTTTTACCTATATGCTGAGTGTAACTGGGAACTTGACCATCATCACCCTCACTTTGATAGATCCCCACCTGAAAACCCCCATGTATTTTTTCCTCCGAAATTTTTCCTTCTTAGAATTATCCTTTACATCTGCCTGTATTCCCAAATTCCTATACAGCATGTCCACTGGGGACAATACCATTACTTATAATGGATGTGCCACCCAAATATTTTTTGTCATCCTCTTCGGAGCAACAGAATTTTTCCTCCTGGCCGCCATGTCCTATGACCGCTATGTGGCCATCTGCAAACCCCTGCACTATACAACTATCATGAATAGCAAAGTTTGTAACCAGCTCATCCTGAGTTCTTGGGTGGCTGGTCTCATGATCATCCTCCCACCACTTGGCCTGGGTCTCCAGTTGGAATTCTGTGACTCCAATGTCATTGATCATTTTGGCTGTGATGCATCACCAATGCTAGAGATCACATGCTCTGATACAGAATTCATAGAAAGGATGATTTTAGCTTTCGCTGTGTTGACACTTATCATTACTTTAGTGTTAGTAATTCTTTCCTACGGATATATCATCAGGACTATTCTAAGATTCCCCTCTGTCCAGCAAAGGAAAAAGGCCTTTTCCACTTGTTCCTCTCACATGATTGTGGTCTCCATCTCTTATGGAAGCTGTATCTTTATATACATTAAACCCTCTGTAAAGGAAGGGGTGGCTTTGAACAAGGTGGTGTCAGTGCTCACCACATCAGTTGCCCCTGTGATGAACCCCTTCATTTACACCCTGAGGAATAAGCAAGTCATACAGGCATTTAAAGATTCAGTCAAAAGGATTGCATTTCTCTCAAAGCAGTAGCAGACCCAAAGCTGAATAATTATCAAATAATTATCAAGGAAGAATTCAGCAACCTGTTTCTTTTCCCTTGCCAATCACCCTTTCCATACTATCCAGACAGTTTAGCTTTCTCATAGTTCCTTTGCTTACACTGGGAAACTAAGAATGATCAAGCATCATCTCTTCCTCACCCCATCTCTTTTGTTAATATCTAGCCCATTCTGTGGCACCTGATCACCACTCCAGCCAAAATAGGTATTTGTTCTTAAAAGTAAACTCAGCTTCATTCCATGCAATCATTTCTTGCCCGTGGCAGAATTTACATATGTATGTATTATTTATGCATATATACACATGTGTATGTCTCTATCGATAGACATATTTATGTTTACGTACATATACATAGATATGTCTATATATAGATACACATACACAGAAAGAGTCTCTAGGATTTAATAAAGGTGAACTAAGGTGCAGAATGCTGAGATTTATCAGATTTATTAGCAGGGTGTGAACCTGCTAACAGTATGGGTGAATGTATACTTGAATTAGGTTTATGACCCAGAATGGGAAGCACAGTTGCTTTTTATAATTATAGACCAAAGAACAGAACTGGTTAGGTGAGGGACAATAATCTGATTGGTTGCAGGGCTGGCAGCATCATGGGGGTGGGGATAAGATGATTGGTTATGTCAAAAAGATCAGGCTAGTGCCCATGTAAGGCTGGTAACCATCTCATTCTGTCATAAAGGAATGATTGATTGACTGATGAATTCCCATTTGCATCCTAAGGCTATTAATAGTGGTCCAGGAATAGCAAATGCCCTGACTCTTAGGAGGGAGATAAGACTCTTCTCAATTGTACAAGGACAGGTAAGGACAGACAATATATCTTGTGGAAATAGACCAGGTCAGCTTGTAGGCCTTCAAAGATAGCAGACAAATGTCTACATTTAGCATTTTCCAGGAGATAAAGGTATGAGGGATAATAATTTTTCTTGTAATTGTAATTTTAAACTGACTCAGAGAGAATGTTGGGTTTCTGAACTCAACGCAGGGATATAGAAAGGTAACTTTAGTAGTCAAAGTAGTATTAATTTAATTTTTCTTCAGAGAGCAATCAAGCAAGTAATTGAAATAATTTTAGAAATGTTCCCTCTTAGAGTTCAAAGGCTTTTGAGCAATCATTTCTTTGAACCTACACACGTTACCCATATTCCTTGCTTGGATTCCAAACCATGTACATTCTTTTTAGGAATTCTTGGCAAGGCAACATTAAAGGGTAGGGAACAAGGATGTCACCACAGAACTCTACCTCCCCCAGTATTAACAGTTCCTGGACTCAACAACACCTGAAGCCAGGTGTTATGAAACTCTTCTAAAATGTTGTAGCAAACCTGTTGATCTGCATTGGTAAAACGATTTTCCCCACCTGGGAGTTTTTTATATCAATTAAATCATAGGGCCAGTCCATATCCCTATCTATGTAGCATGGAACAGAACAGCTTTGACTATACAGTCAAATATATATATAAACAGTCTTTGAAATGTGCTTAAATAACAGGATTCCCAACTAACAGCTAGTTCTACTCTGTGAGTTGGAAATGGTTCTTTTTCGGACTTTGTATTAATCCCAGCTCCCCAGCTTCTCTAGGTAACCACTGAACTCTAGGCTTCTAGTCAGGCTGCTCCATATCCTCATTAAATCTACAACTCTTCCCAGACTCTCCTTTCCTGGTTAAGCTTTTTCTAATTGATGAGATGCCTTACCCTAGGTAGTGAATCCAATCATAAACTTTGCCCTACTAGTGTCATTAATCAACCTGCCTACTCTTGGGAAAGACTTACAGCCCTGGGGAGTTAAGGGAAGAGTCCTTAGCTGATTCCAACTACTTTATTATAAGCCAATCTTCTCTTATGCTTTACTTAGTTCAGCCGAGGCATCCCACATATGAGATCCCATATCCCACATCCCATATAAATCTTTATAGCCCATAGCTTATTGAAATTTCTTGCAAAAGAGGACCCTGGGTATCTGCTGAATATGCTCCTTACCTAACACCTAATCTTTGGGAATCTCATCAGTGTTTTCTGAATTCTGAAAGCCTAGATCCTGAAATCCCAAAAGGCAGTTCCATCTATATTTATCAGCCTTCTTCAACCAGATCCCACAGGTCAGGAGGTACTATTGTCACTAGAACTATGAAAATAATCTCTTGACCAGCAGAAGTCTGTCTCGGTCTCAAAATGGCCTCATCAACCTATCACTGAGAGATATATTGCTTGACTTCAAGAATCCTGTTGTCTGTTCTTTCTGAACCATTCACATCTGATTCAATTGACTCTTGAATTACCAAAGACTGATGCTGAGTGTCTTGAATCATAGAAACTGACCTCTATTACTACTGAGTTACAAAAGTTTGCTGGCATTGTACCAGAAACACCCAGAACTTTCTTATTTATCAAGAACCACAAAATTCTGTTCCTGCTGCTCTCCTAGATCTACTCTTGTATCTCCTGGTTACAGATGTGACTCTTGTTCTTGATAAGTCCCAGAAACTTTGCAGAATCAGCAAGTACAAATTCAGTCAGGTCCTCTAACCCAGTTTCTCTAAATTCAAGGTCTATCACTAAGCCTTAAAAAATATCTCATAAGAATCCTGAAAATTAGATCTAAATGTATTCTCTGAAACAGCCACAGTCCCTCCAAAAAAAATGGGAAAACCACTACCTGTTATGTCCCTGAAGTCCGATGAATATTCAGTAGAAGATGCTCTATGCCCTTGTTAGAACAATTTTTTGCTAGAATATTCTCTAGCAGAATTCTCTAACCCAGAGTGAGCACCTCCATGAGCAAAGGATCTATCAGGATAAAGGCCCACCTACCTTTTTGAGTGAATAAAAAGACAAAATTAGGCAAGGTGTGGTGGCACATATCTGTAGTCCCTGCTGCTGGGGGAGGCTGAAGCTAGTAGAACCCTGGACCCCAGGAGTTCTGAGCTACACAAAGGCTGGAGAGGGGCCATCTGGTTGCAGAATAAAGGACAATATGACCTAACCTGGAAAACTGAGCAGGTTAAAGTTGTCATGCCAATCAGTATTTGGGATCAGGTCTGTCAGGGGCCATAGCACTTTTAGTGTATGCAAAATAAAGAGATTAGATAGATAGATAGATAGATAGATAGATAGATAGATAGATAGACAAGTAAATAAATATGTAGATAAACAAATCTATGGGTATAGATTATGAATTAATTAAAGTATATAAATAGACAATAAAGAGATGAATGAATAGATAAATGGATAATATATAAGTAAATGAATGAATTAAAATATATTTGGATGAATGAATAGATGAAAAAATAAGTAGATTGATACAGAGATAGGTACACAAATATATAGATTAATTGATGCATGCAAACATAAATTAGATTCCAAACTTATTCTGAACCCCTTTGTACTGTCAAGTTCAATGAGAAAAAGCCACCTATGATATCTGATGAAGGGTCTGACCATACCCAAAAAGAAGAGATTCCTAGACAGAACTTTGAAACTTTTGCAGTTTTATCAAATCAGATTGAAATGTCCAATGTTGAAGAAATAGAGCAAATTATATCTAAGCATAAAAACAAATTCTGCAGAAATGACACAGATGCTGGTCCCATCTACTTCCCACTTCCATCTGACTTTCCCTCTTCCCAAGTCTTCTTCAGATTTTATATTTGTCTTTTGGCCCTATTCGTAGGACCTTGGAAATATAAGCACTGCCTCCAAGCTTCTATTCTCCTGGAGGCTTGTCCCTGACCTTGAGGTTAAACAAACTTATGGGAAAGGAGAGAATACCAGGAATTCTTCATAAGAGTGAAGCAGGAGAGGGAATTGAAATGTGGCTCTGGTGGGGAGGAGGCAAGGAATAGGTCAGGTCAGAGTGAGAGAAATCATGATTTGCAGCAAAGGATGAAGGAGGTTGTTGCAAGAATAAACTATGGGTAGAAAAGATCTTGCATTGATTAAACTGTATCCCTCCTTGTTCTGGAAAAAGTCAAATTTCCTTTCTTCCTGAAGGGACTGGGAAGCTTTGTGCTCCCTCCCCCCTCATTTGTTTAATTGCTGTCTTTAAGTCATTAAATTATGATAAACCTTATTGACTAATGAAACCCAAGCTGTTTGTTGTGTAATTATAAATATAAATAAAATAAAAAGAGAGGCTAAATTTCCCCCTTCAAAGAGAAAAGATGATTGACTAATTAAGACTGGCCTGAGGGGGTGGAGACATCCTGACCCAAACAGAGAAATGGGCCAGAAAGGGACTCTATAAGTCCATATAGATCCATATAGAAGAATCCAAGAACAAATATAGAAATTATATATATATATATGTATGTGTGTGTGTATATAGAGATATATTATCTTCAGAAACATACACATTTCTGAGCATAATTTTATCTTTTTTTAATTTAAATTTAAAAGACAATAAACTCAGACTGTAAGGGCCATTACCATTTCAGTCTGAGAGTCTTGGAGATCAGGTATTGAATGCAGCTGACTGAGCTGAATGTAGTGCCCATGTAATATTCACAACACAGACAGCAACCATGACTATGCCAACATAGTTCTGAATCACAAAACATAACACATTCTCCATATGGAAGACAGAAGCAAAACATTTATTCAGATACCAGAAAGTCAAATCCCAAAAATAGAAAACCAAATTCATAATAGCAACAAAGAAGTTAATATTCCATAACACAGCAGGGAGCCACACCATCCTTTAGCCTTCAAACAAATACTCACAAGCCTAGCTGTGTCCTTGCCTATGTCCTCTCTCCTCCCTCCATCTAACTTTCTCATACAATTTCTAAAAAAATGCCAGGGTCTCTCTCCACCACCCCATATAGAGTCAGTAGCATATTGTCTATTGCATCCATCTGGGGCTAAAGCTAACACGTGGGTTGTATTTTTGCCTCCTAGCATACGATGATCCCTAAAAGCTTGCTGTACAAAAGGATTCTGACTAATACCTATAAATTTCAAGCAATCCATACTATCTACCAATACTCCTCCATCCCCTTCATCACTGATTCTGACCATCCAAGACACTAAAGATTCTTCTGCCCTTTTGGTGAATCAACTTATCAGTAATGCCCTGCTGAGTGAAATCCTCAATTATCTTACTGAACTCTGTGTGACCTCCCTAGTTCTCTTGCTTTCTTCTCAGTATGGGGCACACTTATGCCTGAGAAGCCTCATCTAACACTATTGTATTTTCCTCCCACACATTCGTCTACAGTTGTTGCCATAGCAACTAGGCTTGCCCTGTGTCAGAGTTGCATGCACATTCCTTTTGTTAGTTTTTGCTTCTTTTTGAGAGTTTGACACACAGAAACCTTCTCTTCTACCACCTGAGACTCCCCCTGACCCCGGCTGGCTGTAACACAGAAAATTTCTCATGCAAATCAGCTAAATCCCTTTCCATCTGAACTTTCTCTTCCAGCAGCTTGTCTTTGCTTTTACATATAACACCCTAACCTTTTGGTAAAACTCAGTCTATCTTACACACCCCTGCCAGTTCTTTACCTGATTTTATTGGTATTCCTTGCAAACATCTTTCTAAATATCTAGGTTCTCCCTTCCTTCCTCAGTTCCCAGTTTTCACAGGGCCCAATGCTTTTAGCTCATTCCCTTCCTATGGAGGAACAAAGTAAATCCTCCTATCCTGGTATATCTATTTCTTCTTCTAAAGTCCTTCAGCCTCCAAATAAAGGTCCAATATTTCATGATCCCATCCTTATAGGCAAATGTAGCTCCAACACAATATTCACAGAGTCAACAGTGAATATGAATATGCTGGCATAGTTCTGAATTGCAAAATATAACAGACTCTCCATATAGAAGACAGAAGCAAAGCATTTATTCAGATACCAGAAAGCCAAATCCCCAAACCAGAAGACCAAATCCATCATAGCAGCAAAGAAGTTAATATATATTATATATCTTATCAACACAGGAAGCAACACCATACCTAGCTGTCTCCTTGCCTGCATTCTCTCCTCCCTCCAGCTCTAACTGCTCTGACTCCCAGCTTCCTCTGGACTCTGCTCCACCTGTTCAGCAAACTTCCCCAACCACAGGCTCCATGTGATTACATTCAACATATTAAGGGGCAGGGAAGATCTTCAAATTCCCTTAGGCCTATTAAGCAGCAGAGAAGATCTTCAAATTACTTTTACCATCACACTGACCTTGCCAGATCCCACAGCTACAAATTGCCTGATGGTGATTAAAATCAGTTAAAGGATAACTATTGAAATCAGTTTAAGAAAAGAAAAGAAAAAATGAGCACACCATTCTGACCAGATGTTAGCACTCCCAAGCCTCCCTAGCCTTTTCTAAGGAATTTTTGTCATTACACAAACCAACTTATGTAACAGTTGAGACTCCTTCACTGTTAAAATGCATTTAAACCCTGCCCCACTGCCCCGTATGGGGAAACCTGATGCTGTGTGATGACTCCAGATTGCAATCCCTTTGCCTTGATTAGAAGATCCCTTGTTACTGCTACTCTGGTAGTCTTCTAACAGATCCCCATAAAGAGATAGCTTCTGGGTTCCTGTTTTTAAAATTATGGACCATGAATTTGCAAGTACTTGGAAAATTGGTAGAATTGAACCAATTCTAACCCTGTCACTGCTGTCCACAATGGGGTTCTTTTGATCTCCACAAAAGCAAATCATGTCTAGACAAGGTAAAGCCCTTTGCTATCTAGAAATTCATAATAAGAATTTGAATCTAATGTATATAAGGGTCTAATATATATATGAGTATCCCAGAATTTCACCTAAAAACAGCGGTTGTGCAAAATTATTTTTAAGCAACTTTGTTCCTACTGTTTACTGTCTTTGTGTCCATCTTTGTGGAGTGCTGTTTATGTTAATTGGGTGGGGTCATCAAAAAGAAAACTGCTTTTCCTCCTCTTTGTGGTTTAAACAAAAGGGGAAAAGGAGAGCTGTACTTTTTTTGCCTTTGGTTCTATCTGTAGTGAAAATTGAAAAGTTTGCTCCTCAGTCACCTATAAGAATTTCTGCATATAACAGGAGCTTTGGTCTTGGTCAGATCAATGAGCATTGTTTGCAGAACTCTGTCCTGCTCCTGGCATTTCTCCTGGAGTTATCAGGAATCAAACAACATGCCAACTATTCTTCAGCTCTTTCTGAAGCCACACTGTCTCTCAGGTAGATAACCATCTTCCAGATGAAGGATTAGTTTATTAAGAAGAATTATGGAAAGAATCTTGTCAGCAATGACTGAGAGATTCCCCTTCCCCCACATTCCTTTATACAGAGGGACAATGATAGCATCCTTGAACTCCTGGGGGATAACATCTTATTCTCATAACCCAAAAGATTTCAGTCAGATTTTCCACGAACAGGAAACCCCCTGCCATATAAATCTCAGCTGGAATACAATCAGTACCAGATGTTTTGCCCCATTATATAAGCCCAATAGTATCCAAAACCTTTTCTTTAGTTGGAATTTCAACTAGAAAGGGACTGACTTCAATCTGAGGTATGTGGTCAGTGGCTTCAGCACTGGTTGATGATAGTCTATTGAGAACATTATGGAGGGTGGCCAGGTGGCTCAGCGAGTAAGAGCACCGGCTCCAGTGTTGGGACGACCTGGAGATCGAATGCCGGGCTCAGACACTCAGCACCACACCCAGAAATAACTGGCCATGTAACCTTGAGCAAGTTACTTAACCCTGATTGCTTAAAAAAAAAAAGATGTTACCAGCAGTCTGTCAGATAACTGAAAAATTAAACACATGAATTTTCACCACACCCAGAAATAACTGGCCGGGTAACCTTGAGCAAATTACTTAACCCCAATTGCTTAAAAAAAAAAAAAGAGAACATTATGGAAGTGTTCCTCCCATCCCTCCAGGATCATGTCCTTATCACTAATCAATGTGGCTCTATCAGCACTGAGTAGTTGGCATACAACATAGGTCTTTGACCCATAAATAGCTTTCAGGTCACAATAAAAGCATTTAGAATTGTTGCTCTCCTCAAAAAACTGAATTTCATCTGCCTTCACACTAAGCCAGGAATCCTTCATCTATCTAAGCTTCACTTGCAATTTACTTTTGATGGAATTAAATGCTGCCTTCTTAGAGATAGATGAACTATTCTGATAGTAAATCCTGTGCAGTTCTCATTTTTCTTTTAGTCACTTCTGAATTTCTCCATCATTTTTATCAAGCCAATCCTGATTTTTGTGAGTGCTCTGGTGCAAATGTGTAAATGCAATGCTGCACACCAAATCTCTGAAAGTTGCCCACTCCTTTTCTGTAACCATGTGTTGGCTTAGTTTTCCCTCCAAGTTAGCAACAAATTCATTAAGTACTCTAATCTGTTGACATTAAGTCTTCTGGTAGTCATCTTGCCTTGGGGCCACTGCTTTTGTTGAATATGAATGTTTAACTTGGAGGGGATAAGTCTGTGATTAGTCCAGCACTCTGCAATACACATCACCTTCATCATTCTCACATACAATCCATTTCTTCTCCTTATGATGATAATCTATTAAATGTCAATGTTTTTCATGAGGGTATGTCAATGAAGTTTTATAGCATTAAGGTAAGTCAAGGACAGTGTTGGTAATGAGAAGATCATGAGATGCACACATCTTCAGTAGTAAGTGACCATTATTGTTGATATTCCCTACTCCGTTCCTCCAAAATACACCCTGCTATGCCTGATAGTTCATGCTTAATCTGGTATTAAAGTCTCCTAGAATTATAAGATTGTCCTCTTTTGGCACATTGATGATGAGGTTCTCCAGGTCTTCATAAAATTTTTCTTTAACCTCATCAGGGTTCATCATGGTAGAAGTATATGCACTGATGATGTTAGCATGACATTTTCCTTAAAGTGGCAATTGAATTGTTATTAGCCTTGTCATTCACTCCTTTGGGAAGGTATACAAGCTTGTTACCTAGATTAGTTTTGATTTCAAAAGGTGTACTAGCTTCATGAGGTTCCCAATCATGGCACCTACTCCAGAAGAATGCATATCCAGCTCCATCTTTGGTAATCTGGTCTTCATTTGCCAGTCTTTTTTCACTGAGGGCTGCTATTTGGGTGTGATACTTGCTGAGTTCTCTCACAAGAGCCACTCATTTTTCAGGTCGACTAGAATTTTTGTTGTCCATAAGCATGCCCATTCCATGTACCAATGGTGAGTGGAATCATCTTTGCAAAAGTTCTGGTACATGTTGTGTGTGTGTGTGTGTGTGTGTGTGTATGTGTGTGTGTGTTTCAACCACGATGGTATCCCACCTGCCATGGTAAGCAGGTAAGGGTAAGCAGGTAACAGGTGAAGCAGACAATTTTGGGGCCACCTTTTCTTTCTTCTTCTTCACACCAGGAGGTCCGCAAAAAAGGCTGCTCAGACACCCAGGGGCCTGCCAAATTACTCTGCTGCTTCAGTCAAGTGTGAACATGACCATATGGCCTGGGCCACCTGTGTGCAGGGTTGTGACTCCAGCTCCCAATCTATCAATTATTTCATCACTTGACTGTCACCATAAGACTTCAAGGAAGGTAAAAGTGTAAAATGGTATAGGTGATGTCTTCTGACTCACCCCTAAATTGAATTTAAGTGAGGCAGAGTAACACAAAGTCATTGGCCTTATGAACAACATTCACCTATTCTGCTAGGAAGTTTTCACATGCTTGTGGTGAATACCCCACCTAACTCACAGACAAGTTGAGGCTCACTGGTTACACTCAACCTGGTTTAGCCCATCTGTCAAAATGGTTTTTACCAGGGTGTAGCTACTGGACATGCTACATCTTCTTGAAGTCACAAGTGAGAGTTGGGTGGCAGGGGGAAAACCAAAGGTGGACATTAGCCCTAAAAAGAGCTCAGCAACCCTCACACTAGAGGTACTAGTCTTCCTCTAACACCCTGTATACCCAGTATAAATAGCAAGAAAGTTCTGAAAAAATCTGAAACTGAAGTATTCCTTAATAAGCCTGGGAAACTTTTGTTCAGCTTAGCCTTACTGCTTTGTTTGACAGTTTTTCTCAAAAGTTCTATTAAGCAGTTTCTTACTATAAAGTCAGGTGAACACATTTAAATTTCTGAGGTAAAAATCTGGATTTGAAGGAATAAGGTATTTTGGTGCAAGTCTGTATCTATGTGAAGAAGTTTTTGGTCTCCTACCATTTAATACACTTGAAAGACTATCACATACTTTACTCTTTTATGCATACCTGTGTCTTCTTTTCATTATAGTGATAGTGGCTATTGCTGCCCTTTGAAACTGTGTTGATTCTACCAATGTGCAGTCTATGGATAATAAGGGAAAATTCAATTTACTAAAGCTTGGAACAGCCTACAATTTGATGAACTCTATTCTATTTGGATGTTTAGCATTTAAAAGACATCACATGTGTGTGTGTGTTTTGCATCATTTGGCTTATGCAGCAGTGACATACAAAAGTTACTTTAAAGTTGATCCATTTCTACATGCCAAAGAGAATAAAAATGATGAAGTGTTCAGTACCAGTATTAATACTTATCTACCTTTGATATAAGTTCTAATCAGGAAAAATTGCAGAGCTGTCAGAATTGAGAGAATTCTATAACCCAGACAGAGTGGAGCCAATTAACCAAATTAAGTAAAACTTTCCCAGGAAGGCTATACTTGCTGAAAGGAGGCAGTTGTTAACCAGAATCAAGTCCTGCACAGGGAGGCAGGGAGGACCTTCACCCACACTACTAAGATAAGAAACTGAGAAAGGTAATGAAAACAGAATTATCAGATCTATGCAGAGAGACCTCCCAAGGAAGTCAACAAACAAGGGTTCATGATAAAGGGTTTTTACCTGTAGTTTAATTCTGCAAGGCTAATAAGCACTCTAAAATTTTACATGAGTACCAATATATTTGAAGATATTTTTCATGAACTGTTTTTTTTTCTTTTTATCTATTTTTTCCACTGATGTTTAAAGCTTTTTCCAATGAGGCAGAAATACTGAGTCTGCTGTATTAGGATTAAAGGGATTATAAACATTTTTTTTCTATTTTATACATATGATATCATGTGAAACATACTTCCACATTCATCACAGTTGTTGAAGAAGCAATAGATCAAAAGGAAAAAACACAAGAAAGGATAAAGTAAGTGAAAAAAATATGCTTTGATCTGCATTCAAAGTCCATTAGTTCTTTATCTGGATATGTATAGTATTTTCCTTAATAAGTCTTTTGTGCTTCTCTTGGATCATTGTGTTGCTGACAACAGCTGAGCCATTCACAATTGATCACCACACAATGTTGTTCTCCTTTATACAGTGTTTTCCTGGTTCTGCTCATTTCTCTTTGCATCAGTTTGTGCAAGTCTTTCTACTTGGTTGTTTTTTTTTAAATTGTGTCTCTTCATAGTTTATTGCACAATAGTATTCCATTACATTCATATACCACAGTTTGCTCAGCCATTCCCCAATTTATGGGTATCCCCTATATTTCTAATATTTTGCCACCATGAATAAGGCTGCTATAAGTGTTTTTGTACATGTAGGTCTCTTCTCCTTTTTTATTACCTCTTTGAGATATAGACCTAGTAATAATATTGCTGGATCAAAGGGTATGCACAATTTGGTTGCCCTTTGAACACCTTTTCACATTTGTCTTTATAATGGTTTGATAAATTCTCAACTCCACCAACAAAGTGTTAGTGTCCCAATTTTTCCATATCCTCTCCAACATTTCTGATTTTCCTCTTTTGTCAAATTAGCCAATCTGATTAATGTGGGGTGGTATTTCAGAGTTGTTTTAATTTGCATTTCTCTAATCAAAAGTTATTTAGAGCACTTCTTCACATACCTATAGATATCTTTGATTTCTTCACTTGAAAACTGCTTGTTCATATACTTTGACCATTTATCAATTGGGTGATGGCTTGTATTCTCATAAATTTGAGAAAGGAGACTTTATCAGATATGCTTGTTGTAAAGATTGTTTCCCAACTCTCTGCTTTCCTTCTAAGCTTGGTTACACTGGCTTTGTTTGTACAAAAGCTTTTCAATTTAATATGATCAGAATTATCTATTCTGCATTTAATAATGCTCTAGATCTCTTGTTTGGTCATGAATTCTTCCCCTCCCCATAGATATGACAGGAAGACCATTCTTTGTTCTTCTAATTTGATTGCTTCATTGTCTATGGTACCTTCTAGCAAGATGTAATGTCCTTCTTTATCTCCTTAAATTAGATCTATTTTTGCTTTTACTTTGCTAAGATCAGGATTGCTACCCTTGCTTTTTTTTTAACTTAAGCTGAAGCATAATAAATTCTGCTCCAGCCCTTTATCTTTACTCTTTGTATGTCTCTCTGCTTCAAGTGTGTTTAATGTAAGCAACATATTGTAGGATTCTGGCTTTTGAACCACTTCCCTTTTATGGGAGAGTTCATCCCATTCACATTCACAGTTATGATTACTAACTGTGTGGTTCCCTTCATCTTATTCTTCCTCCTGTTTCTCCTCTTTCTCCTTTCACCCTTTCCATCTCACCAGGATTTTGCTTCTATCTGCCACCTCCCCTGATATTTCCTCCCTTTTGTCAGTCCTCAACCCTCCCTCCTTTACTTAATCTTCTATCCTCCTATTTCCCTCTCGCGTAAGGTAGATTTCTATATTCAATTGATTGTGTATATTATTCCCTCTTTGAACCGATATTTATAAGAGTAGAGTTCAAGTGATTCCCATCATCCCCTCTCCCATCTTCCCCTGTACTGTAATAGGTCTTTCTCATGTATTCACGTAAGATAATTTACCCCCATTCTGCCTCTCCCTTCCTTCTGCACCCATTGCACTTTCTCATCCCTTAATTTTTCTTATCTTTCCCTCAAATTCTCCTTATTGTTATAATAACGAATTATGAACTTGTCATCCACTCTTTTCTTCCTATCTCTGTTAAAATCCAACTACTGAAAAGGTCAATCAGTCTCTGAAGGGCATTACTGAGTAATGAGATTGCTCCTATGTCCCCAACACACATGCTCATTAACTAGATTGGGTGGAATCCCATCCAACTAGGAAACCTAATTTCTGTTTAAAGTATAAATTGAATCTAGTTTGGGCAAGCCTTTGCCTAGGGGAGGAAACCTTGTCCTTGATCCCCTCCATTAGAGTTTAGGGCAACTCAGCTCAAGAAGGTGAAAACTAGCCAGAGAGGTCTAGATGGAAATGGCTTTCTGTGCTCAGATGCCTTGATGCTACTGATTCTCATGATTAAGCAACTTTTCTCAGCAGGAAGTGCTCAAGACTTTTAGCCCACCTCTTGATTAAATGTTAACCAATGAGGGTTGACTTTTACTTGTCATGGAAGTTCCCTTTCAGAGGAGATTTAAGATGATTCAGAACCTCTCTTTGCATCTGTGTTTACACAGAGAAACCACAGGTTATCAATTTATTGATTATTAGCTAATAAATAAATTGTGATAATTAATTACCCAGAAACAGTCTTTTGGGGGTTTTCATTCATGACAGCAGGGATCATGGAAGATGAGAGGGCATGGGAAAGATCACAATCTGTACTGTGTGGAGGCATTGCCCATATCAATGAGTTAACAGTTTCATTGAAATACTCATATTGCATCATGAAAGCAATCTTCAGGGAGAAAGACCGTCTGCAGCAGAAAATGATGATATATCCCAAAATCCCATGAGGCACAGAGTGATTGGAATTCCTCTGAAATCCTTCCTGCTCCAGGGAATTCCCAACAGTTTCTCCCCTGTTTCTGGACTAAGAATCCCTGATAACATCCTGAAGAGTGATGAGATCAGAAGACTGCTTCATTGCATACCCATCATGAGTGAGCACTGTATATAATGTTGTTATGGCACCCTCTGGTGTCTATGGGCACCAGCCAAAGTTGGTTACATAGGAGATTTAGTAGTGCTGCTTAAACCCAAGTCCCTAAGGACCATTTTGTTTGTGCATTTGTTATCCTCGTGAGCCTATAACAGATTAAACAGGTAAAACAAATGTTGTTAGATGTTATTCATGTTAAATTTATAAGGAACCAGTTTCTCTACACACATAGATCAGAACTTCCATTCTGAGATACAAACAAATGGATTCTTATATAACCAATTTTTTTTTTTTGTGCTTGACCTATCTTCCTTTCAGGTAGAATGAAAACAGAGAACTATGACTCACTTTTAAAGAGTATAAGAACCTGTAGGAAAGAATATTGGTGTAGAATCAATAAGGGGAGAAGTTGAGCCAGGAGACTTGGATGTCCTGGGAAATGGAAAATAGAACCAGAGCTGTCTGTGAGTGTAACAATCTGAGTTCTAGAGACAAAGCATGATCAGAAATTTGCATTCAGTTAGGATTTTAGGATTAAAACTAGGAAAGAATGCAGAGATCACCTCATCTAAACCTTTCCTTTATAGATAAGGAACCTAGGGGTCATTGAAACTAAGCAACTTTACCAAGGTAACACATCATAAGTAGCAGAACTGGGACTCAAAGATTACTAATCTACTCATTTCCTTATCACACCATGCTGCCTCTACTTATACACTATTACTCAGCACTGAGTCATGCTGGGAACCTTTGGAGTTACTCTACCTGATGAAGTCCAAGGACTGTCTGAATAGTAAGTATAGAAATGGCTTTGCATGTTACAAATTTTCAGTTTGGATTTGTAAAGACAGAAAGTCTGGGACTCCATTTACAAAAATGCCAAGATTTAGACAAATGTTATGAATGTTTCAGGGTAAGACTCAACAGTCATTTCTGAGACTTCACTTCTCCACTGAATAGTAAGACCTTTTAATTTTACCCTCTAATCAAGGGGAAATGGGTCAGTTTTAGTGATAATGGATTACACTTTTATATTAAGGGGAAATAGGTATAAAATTAGATATGAGAAAAGTTCATGGTTATGATACAAAATCAGATCATTGTAACCAGAAAAAAAAAGCTCATTCTTAATCGGCCCAGACTAAATGATCAATGCAGGTTTTGCAAAGAAATGGTAGAAACTGCAACACATCACCTCAGATTGCTAAAATGGAGTACCTATTGAATACCCAGAAATAATTTTTATGTGGCCAAAACTATACAGATATCTCAGCTCCAGTGAAAATAAAGATCAGAAAAATAAAATGATAATAATAGAAACAAAAGCATACATTTATGCAGGGTGACTCAAAAACCTGAATGGAGTTTTAATCTATTAAATGTTGTGGGTCCCTTAAACTACGTCTACCATGATTCATTTCATAGTGTTTGGTTTGAGGGTTCTAGGTCCCTTCGTTTTGATGTGCATAAGGATATGTTTGCTGCTTAGCGTTTTTCAACTGTAAGATCCTTCATTCCTTTAGAGGCAGCTGGTGACACAGTGTATAGAGAACTGGGTCTGGAAGTAGGAAGACCTGAGTTCAAATATGGTTTCAGATGTTTACTAGCTGTGTGACCCTGGAAAAGTCACCTAGCCCGTTTGACCCCAATTCCTCAACTGTAAAATTAGAACAATAATAGCACCTAACTCCCAGGGTTATGAGGATCAAGTGAGATAATATTCGTAAAAAAGCACCTGGCACAGTACTTGGCACATGGTAGGAGCTATATAAATGTTCATTCACACACACACACACACACACAGATACACACACACAACTCTGAGAAATTTAAATAATGTTAGAAAATATATACATGCAAATGTACATTTACACATAGATAAATTAATTAAGACCTATCTCTCCTTTTTAGGATCTTGGCATCATTATTGTAAAATCTTGTGGGGAAAAAGCCATTAGCACCTCCATGAACCCTTTGGTCCTCACTTTCCTGGCACCAGCCACAAATTTAAGAAGAAGAACACCCGGGGAAGATAGATCCATGTCCATATTAATTGACTGTTGTCTTTTATAGCTACATAATTTTAATTACTTATTGCTTTCTTTTGGTTTCATCACTGGAACTAGCCAAGAAGGTATTTTCCCAATGAAAACTGCATAAACCTATATTACCTTTAACATATGAAATCACAGATAAGAACCTCTACTTCCTCCTTCTTAAGTAAGCTTGAGTAAACTAGGAAACATTCCAATCTCATTCTTTTTCATCCTCCTCAACCAATACTATCTCAAAGGTCTCAAAGCATGTTATGGAATTACAGGAAGCAGATAATACCTTTTGCCCCATTAGGCACCCTCGTGAAATCCTCACAAAGTAGAGAGTATATCTAACCCAAGTAAGGGAAGGAACCAAAAGGAAATGATACAAAACCTTCTTTGGTATAAGTTGTCACACCATTACATTGCCCCAGCCTGGACAGAGTCTGGAAACATCTCTCCTCATCAACAACCCAATTCTTCACTTGGTTGTAAATACACAGACACATACACATACATATATATACACATATGTGTATCTATGTATGTGTATATATATTATCTCTTTCATATAAGTCTTATGAATTAACATCCATTCCTCTCCCTTCTGTAATGTAGATGCTGGATTACCATATGATGCATTATTTGTAATCATATTTGCCACTACATGTAGTGATTTAAATGAGTGGGAGAAATTGATCATGTCTACTCATTAAAAAAAAAAACTTGAACTAACACAATGAACCCTTCTTTCAAATGGTACAATGAGTGACCCTATTTAATATAACACTTTAACAAAGTAAACAATGTAAATATTATTAACTTCATTTTGCAGATGAGAAAAAGTAAACTCCAAGATCTTCCACAACCACAAGTAATAAGCATCACAGCCAGGAATACAAAACAAGATGTCCTGACCCTCTGGTGTGTGGTTAAGGAAACTGAAGGGTGTTTAAGTTTTGGGTGAAAATTAATGAGATCTGTTAAAAGGGGCTGAAATGCAAGGATGTTGATTAAAGCAGAGATATGAGAGGAATATATGTAGAGAGTCTAGACAAGAATGGTATTGCATGCTAGTTAAAGAAAATAATCTCAGGGGTGGCTAGGTGGCACAGTGAGTAAAGTGCTGGCCCCGGAGTCAGGAGGACCTGAGTTCGGTTCCGGCCTCAGACACTTAACACACACACACACACACACACACAAACACTAGCTGTGTAACCTTGGGCAAGTTACTTAACCCCCATTGCCTTCCAAAAGGCAAATAATAATAATAATAATCTCAAAACAAACTTCTTATTCTCCCTAATACATAGATGAGATATACTCAGGTCAACATATTAGTGATACTGTTCCCAATCGAATAAAATGAAGGTCCAGTAACAACTTGCCTGACTTTTTCATCTGATTCCCAGAGCTTATGCATTTTGTCACCTTTTTCCACACATCTAATCTCTCTCTTCTTTTATACACAGGTCAATCAGAAGTCAGGGATGAGAAACCATACAGGGATAACATTATTTTTTCTTCGAGGACTAACAGATGATCCCTGGCTAAAGGTTCTAATTTTCATCTTTCTATTTTTCACATATGTTTTGAGCATAGTTGGAAATCTGATCATCATCACCCTCACCTTGATGGATGCACAACTTAAGACACCCATGTATTTTTTCCTCCGAAACTTCTCAATTTTAGAAGTGGCTTTCACAACTGCCTATATTCCCAGATATCTCTACAGCTTGTCAGTTGGTGACAACACCATTACCTATAATGCTTGTGTTGCCCAAATATTTTTTGTCATCCTTCTTGGGTCAACAGAATTTTTCCTTCTGGCCACCATGTCCTATGATCGCTATGTGGCCATCTGCAAACCTCTGCACTACACATCCATCATGAACAGCAAAGTCTGCAACCAGCTCCTCCTGAGCTCTTGGCTGGCTGGGTTGATGATCATCCTCCCACCAATTAGCTTAGGCCTCCAAATGGAATTCTGTGATTCCAATATTATTGATCATTTTGGCTGTGATGCATTTCCCATATTAAAGATTGCATGTTCAGACACACAATTCATAGAGAAGATGGTTTTGATCTTTGCTGTGCTGACCCTCATTATCACCTTATTCTTAGTGTTTTTGTCCTATGCACACATTATCAGGACAGTTCTCAGATTCCCCTCTGCCCAGCAAAGGAAAAAGGCTTTTTCCACTTGTTCCTCCCACATAATTGTCGTCTCCATCACTTATGGCAGCTGCATCTTCATCTATATCAAACCGTCTGCAAAGGAAGGAGTGGCTTTGAATAAGGTGGTGTCAGTGCTCACAACTTCAGTTGCCCCTGTCATGAACCCCTTAATTTATGCCCTAAGAAACAAGCAAGTGATACAAGCTTTTAAGGACTTAGCCAAAAAGATATTCCTCCTCTAAAAGCAATAAACAACTACTGACTTAAGGATGCCAAATGGTAAGAGAAATTTTAAATAACCTTTAATTTTCTGTCCTGGATTCAATTAACCTTTTTCATTTCCTTGGCTAATCAGCCTTTGACCATAGTCCAGTCACTGTAACCTTCTCAAAATTCCTTTCTCTTAAATTGAAAATACTCCCAACTCCCAAATAATAAGGTTTCTTCTCACCCTCATCCTCCATTGTCCAGTTCACTTTTGAAATAGCACTGCACTCTCTACTCCAGCCTACCAAACCACCATCCCCCCATCTGCAGGCATGAAAACCAAATCTTTTTCCCTCCCACAATGATATATAGGGAGCTCTTATCTGATACAGTTGTGGAATCTGTCCTTAGAAGTAATCTAGCCCAATATCTTTGGTGATGTATTTATTCTCCTTGCTCATAAGCTTATCTATTGCCAATTATCCTTACTTCTCTAATTTTTCTTCATTTTTCATGACTCAGTACTTAATTCCCTTTTTCTGAATATGTGTGCATGTAAAGAAAGAGAGGGAGAGAGAGACAGAGAGACACAGAGAGAGAGAGAGAGAGAGAGAGTCATGCCTTCTTCCTGATCATGTCTAAACAGTTTTGTGGCCAGGAAGGAGACCAACATGATTTTCCAAAATGACCATCGATGCCTAAACAATTAGAAGGAAGTTTTTTCCCTTCGGATCTCCTATAAAATTACTGTTAGACATTTCCTATGCAATTAAGCACTCATTTTGTTCTAGTTTGTATTATAATGATTTTTATATCTGCCCTTTTCTCCCCAACTTGATTGGAAGCTAATAAAGGTATTACTCATCTGAAGCACACTGCTTTGTACACTGAAACAGTTAATACATTTTGTTGAATTTTATTGGCCACTGGGAGAAAAGACATAATTTTCATGGTTAGGGTAGGAATACAAGACATTCAAAACCTCGGAAAGACTAAATGAATAAAAAATAGTATTCAGGAGCTGATTCTAGAAAAAAGAAATCAGTGAATTCTACTCAGTCAGATAATTTAAATAACATTAGTGCTTAACCAAGCTTCATGGGTCATAAAACCAAGTTCTGACTTAAAGGAAAAATAAAGGGTGAGAGAACTTAAAGCAAGAGCATTATATTGTGGAAAAGAC
Organism: Petaurus breviceps papuanus; assembly: GCF_028583685.1. Lineage (NCBI taxonomy): Eukaryota > Metazoa > Chordata > Mammalia > Diprotodontia > Petauridae > Petaurus > Petaurus breviceps. Next base: position 575,840 of record NW_027186073.1, on the reverse strand, counting down.
AAACTGAACAATTATGAAATTGTATGTGAAAATATTATACTTGTGAAACTAATGAGGAAGATAAAACTGAGCAATTTGTTGTATGCAAGAAATATTAAAAATAATGAAAATCAGAAGTAGGAAAAATGTGCTCTCAATATGATGCAATTTCAAAATTGCAGTAGTTGCATTTATGACTTCAGATTATACAACAATAAAAATTCACAAGGTCAAGAGAGAAAAATTGGAAAACTATATAATGCTTTAAGTCATCAAAATGAAAGAATTTGGTTAAACATATCTGTATCAAGTGGCATAGCATTGCATATTGGCACTTCATAAATTAAAAGATAATGGAATCATATATGTATGTATATATTAAAACACAATAATTGTAGACTTATGGTAGAATATTGTAGAATATTAAAGAATATTGTAGAATAATTGTAGAATATTTTTCTTTAAGAACTGGATAACTCTAAAGAGAAAAGAGAATAAATAAATAAACATATATTTGAAAGATGTGTTGTTTTCTGAATAAGAATATTAAAGATGATACCTATTAATAACATGTGAAGGGGAAGCTAGGTGGTGTAGTGAATAGAGCACTAGCCCTGGAGTCAGGAGGACCTGAGTTCAAATCTGGCCTCAGACACTTAACACAAAAAAACTAGCCATGTGACCTTGGGCAAGTCCCTTAACCCCAATTGCCCTCCAACAAAAAAAAAAAAAGGGCAAAAAAAAAAAAAAACATATGGTCCAGTAATTCCACTATTGGGGCGGCTAGGTGGCACAGTAAATAGAGCATGGGCCCTGGAGTCAGGAGGACCTGACTTCAAATCCTGCCTCAAACACTTAACATACACACACACACACACACACACACACACACACAACTAGCTGTGTAACGTTGGGCAAGTCAGTTAATCCCAATTGCCCTACCTTCCCCCCTCCAAAAAGCAAAATAATAATAATAACATGTAAAAATCCATTAAATTAAAAATTATTCTTATAAAAAGAATATAATTTATATACCAAAGACCATTAAAATAATAATGAATTCAGGCAACATAAATAATCAAGATCTCATAATATACTGAATGGATCATCAAATAAAACTCATTATGCTTTTGTTAAAAGAATTATAACAATAAGAAAGCAAACCAAAATTGGACTGGATATCAAAATAAAATGAAGTACACAGAATGATAAATCAGTAAGCACTTATTAAATTAAACAGCCCATTATTAATGAAGTACAACATACCATTTAGAACAGGAGGTTCTATATACACAAGGACAAAAATGAAACAGTCCCTATCCTCAATGAGCTGACATTTTTACAGAGAGACAAATACAAAATATATATATAAATATAATTTGGTGGGATGAATACTAACAACTGAGAAAGGCGTCTTCCAGGGAAGTAAACTATAATTCAAGAGTCAGACATGAAACAGGAGAGCATTACAGGCATAGATATTGGTGGGGTGCTTGTGCTAAGGCTCAGCACTAAGACTAGCCCCACCACTCTCCATGAGGAAGTCCTTCCCTGTTGCAAGCATATCCAGGCCTAGGCCTGCAATTCATTTGATAAAGGTCATCAGAATAAGACACAGGAATACTGATCCAAAAAATATCCAACAAGGACATGGTGATTGTTGAAGGATCATACCTCTGGTAAACTGAACTATCTTGTGCCTTCAACAAATCTATCTCTGCTGACTCCCTGGATTTTCCCATACATTCCTGTCCCTTTCCCTTTTCTATATAAGCATTGGCATCACTCCTGTCAGGTTGCAAGTTCCCTAAGGAATTTTATTCACTTTGCCAATTGACTGGAAGACTGTTTGAATGCGTGAATTCATTCCAAGTGACACCATCCTGTACCCTGACATTTTGGGGGTCCCAGCAAACCTAAACTCTGTCAGTATCAGTTTGTGTAAAGATGTAAAGTTAGAAGATAAAATATCATGTATAGAGTACAAAAATCAAGTCAGTTTGGCTATGACACAGAGTAAATAAAAACAAATCATGTGTACTTATGCTAGATAGTTGGGGTCCAGAGTATAAAAAACTTCATATGCCAAAAAAAAGAAGTTTAAATTTTATCTTGGCAGTAATAAGGTGAAACTGAAGTTTCTGCATTAAGGGAATGATTCTGTGTGAAGATGAGCACAAGAAGCTCTCCAGAGGACTGCTGCTTTGAATAACTTTAAGATTCTGATCCCATAGTATAGTGAACTCTCTATTTATTCAGCAATAAACTAAAGCAAAACATTCGCAGGAACCAAAGTACAGCTTTCACAATAATATAACATAACATCTTATTACTAAGGTGGCTACATAGTCTTAAACAAAATATATCATTCAGTAAGTCACAATCTCAATCAATCAATATAAAATACCCATCTAAAGTCTTCTTTCATCTTGACTGGAGACTGGCTTCCAATCATCCTTAAGGAGCAATCATCCTTAAGCAGTTCAAAGTACAAAGGTCTCCCACCACTAGGTTACATTGTCTTAATCTGTCAGCCAGTATTAAGTACCCAAGTAGAGATCCTCTCATCTTGACTTGAGACTGACTTCCAAACTCCATGGTTCTTCTTCCATACTCCCAGCTCTTGCCTGAATACACCCAACTGTCCCCTGGATTCACAGGTAGGCAAGTCCCAGCTCCTGTTCCAGCTATATACATCAAGCTTAGCAGAGTTACAACAATATTCATACACATTTCCAGCACTATCATCAATTCACTTTCTGCCTGTGAAATCATCACAGACCAACAGACAGGGCTTCTGTCTGATAAAGTAAAACAGACCAACAGACAGGGAATTCTCTCTGAGAAACCAAACATAAATCATTAGTAACGTCCCAGGTCCTCTGAAAACATCAGTAAAATCCTCCTTTAGTATTTCTGTAAACACACAGCAAGAAAGTCCTCTTTCAGGGCTTCTGGACCAGCAGTAACGTCCCAGGGCTTCTGTAACAACAGCAATGTCATCCTTCAGCAGACAGGTCTGACAAAGTAACATCAACTCAGACAGAATAGACAGACAGAGTGCTGGCACCACAGGCATCCTTCCTCCCAGTTCTGCTTAGTCCCAGGGCGCTTGAGCTTTAATGTCATCAGCTCCTTCCCATTCCACATTCCTCTTATGTCCTTCCTATTCTGGTCTTTGGAAAATTCCTCCCACTGTGGGCTTCAAAGGTTCTGTTTCTAACAAAGACTTAATATAATCACAAGTGAGGTTCAAAGGCACTTGAAGAGCTGATACAAGGAACTAATTATCATTTTGCTTGCCATTACATATAGTCAGACCTGTGGAATGTCAGTTTGGCAGCTATGTATGTAATGGATTTGAGAGGAAGGACACAGCATAGAAGGAGATGACTATTTATGTAGATCAGATGAGAGATAATGAGGACCTGTCATATTCATAATTGCTATATAAGTTTGCAGAAAATATGGAAGAAAAAACTGACAAGAAATGGCAACTGAGTCAAAATTAGGAATGAATGAACATGAAGAGTTGAGGATGCCTTGTAGAGTGTAAAATTGGGTGAGTAGAAGAAAGTAGGTGGCCTTTGACAAATGCAGAGAAGTTGGGAGAAAGGTGGATTTGTAATGAAAATTAATAAACTTCTTTTTGGAATTTGTGGTGTCTATGGAACATTCAGTTGGAGGTGTGCAGCATGCAATTAGAGATGTAGGATTCAAGGACAAGTGAAACATAATGACTGGATGTGTGTGTGGATAAGAATTTGGAAATCACCTGCATATAGATTAATACTTGAACACTTTCTAGTTGATGAGGTCACCAGAAGACAGATTAGAAATTAAAAGGAATAGACCCCAGGAAAAAACAATGGAATATACCTGGATATCCAGATCAAGATTTTGATGATAATCTTGAAAAAGGAAACTAAAAACTAGCCATAAATTCAATGATCATCTGTATGCAACTTATTTATTCAATCCTAACCACTCTCTTGACCTCCATTCTCATATTACAGGATGTCTCACAGTCATCTTAAATTCAATATTCCCTAAACTGAAGTTATCACTGTTCCCACCAAACCTTTCCCTCTTCCTAACTTTACTATTACTGCTAAAGGCAGTGGCATCCTCCCAATTACCCAGGCTTACAATCCAGATTTCATCCTCCGAGCCTTACTCTATCACCCATCTAATATATTGCTAAATTCTGTCCTGTCTACCTTCAAAGTATTTCTCCTACACATCTTTTCTCTCCTTTGATACAACCACCATCCTAGTGTAGGTCTTCATCATATAGATTATTGCAGTAGCTGGGGTGTAGGATGTGTTCAGGGAAGCCTAGTACCTCTGGTGTGAGGGCTACTGAGCCCTTTTTAAGGCTGCTATCTACATTCAATGTCTGCCTGATTCACCCAACTCTCATCTGTGGGTCCAAAAACTGTAGCATGTGCAGCAGCCATACCACAGTAAGCCATCTCAGCAAATAGACTAAACGAGGTTGAGGGTAACTGAGGAATCTCAAATCCTTCAATGAGTTATGGGGGTGTCTACTCCAAGCATGTGAAGAATTCCCTTGGTGATGAGAACAATTTGTTCCAATGGCCATGGAGGCACCTGAAGCAGGCATCATGGAGTAATTAGAGCTTGGTTAGACAATGAAAACTCCAAGGTCTTCCACTGCATCCTGAGCCATCACCAGTCCTTTGCCTTGGCACTGAACTTTGATGACTTTGGAAGACAGTACGAAGCTGAAGACTCCATGCAACTATGCCTCACATAGATCCAATTTATGAACAAATCAAAAGACCTCACACATACCATGTTACCATTTTTACCTATCTCCAAGTTCTATGGTGACAGGCAAGTGAGCAAGAAACATGTATGAATACACCAGGAGCTGTAGTCACAGCACTGCACAGGTGGTCCAGGCCATAAGGTCATATTCTCACTGGAAGCAGCAGCAGGATTTGGCTGGCCCCTGATGTCTAAGCAACCGTTTTTTGTTTTTTTGGAGGGCAATTGGGGTTAAGTGACTTGACCAATGTCACACGGCTAGTTTTTGTGTTAAGTGTCTGAGGCCAGATTTGAACTCAGGTCCTCCTGACTCCAGGGCCGGTGCTCTATTCACTATGCCACCGAGCCTCCCCCTAAACAACCTTTTTTAACAATCACACTACTAACCTACTGGTGTAAGGAAGAAGCTAGAAAAGATGCCCAAAAATTATCTGCTTCACTCAACTTTGGCCTGCATACTGTGGCAATTGGGATTCCCTCCACTGGTCGAAACACAAAAAAACATACAAGAACCTTTGCAAAGATGTTTACAGTCACCATCGGTACATACAATGTATGCATGCTTATGGACAAAATGAAATCCAGTAGACCTAAAGGATGAATAGTTCCTATTGTGAGAGAACTCAGCAGGTATCACATCTAAATAGCAGACCTGAGTGAAACAAGACTGGAAAATTAAGGCCACCTTACCAAAGTCGGATCTGGATACACATTTTCCTGGAGTGGTTGCCATGATGAGGGGCCCAATGAAGTTGGTGTAGGTTTTGCAATCAAAACTAATTTAGTCAAGAAGTCTGTATGCTTACCAAAAAGAGTGAACAGACTCATGAAATTTTCATTTCCACTTGCAAGGAAGTGCTCTGCCACTATCATCAGTGCAAATTCTTACACCACATTGAACCCTGATAAGGTTAAAGAAAAATTTGATGAAGACCTTGAGACCCTCATCATCAATGTGCCAAAAGCAGACAGGCTTGTGATTTTAGATGATTTTAATGCCAGTGTAGGCACAGAATATCAGAACACAGCACAAGTAATCGGGAGAAATGGGGTAGGAAACAGCAACACTTAAAATAGGTCACTTACTACTGAAAACTTGTGCATCTCATGACCTCATCACTAACACTGTTATTGATTTACCTCAATGCAATAAACCTCCTAAATGTACACTCACAACATACATTGGCATTTAATAGACTATGTCATTGTAAGGAGAAGAGGCTATGAGAGGGACAATGGTGATTTGTGGCACAGAGTGCTGGACTGACCATAGACTTATCCTCTCCAAGGTAAATATTTGCATTCAACAAAAGTGACATACCCAACTAGCAGAAGACTGAATGTCAACATATAAAGTTCTACTCGATGAGTAAACAGTTTGTTGCTAACTCAGAGGGAAAAACTGAGCCAACACACAGTTGGCAGCAGTGGAGCAAAATGGAGGGGCAGCTTTCAGAAATTCAGTGTACATCACTGCATTTGCTCATCTTTATCAGAACATTCACAAAAATCAGTATTGCTTTGATAAAAATGATAGGGAAAATCAGAAGCCTATAAATGAAAAACAGATAATTCCACTGGGTTTACCTGAATAGTACATCCATCTCTAAGCATTTAACTCTATCAAAAGTAAAGTGCACGTGAAATTTAGAAAGATAACAAGAAGGCATACAAAATTCAGTTTTACACTGATAGTAACAATCCAAAGCATTTTGTGATGCCCTGAAGTTTATTTTTAGTGCATCTCAATTACTCAGCACTAATGGAACCTCATTTAATGGTGATAAAAAAGAAATTATCATGGAGAGATGGGAGGAATACTTTCATAGTGTTCTCAACAGACTGTTATCAATCAATGCTGAAGCTATTGACCATATGCCTCAGGTTGAATTCAATCCCTTTCTAGATGAAATTCTAACTGAAGAAAATATTTTGAATGTCATTGGGCTCTTACATGACAAAGCATCTGGTGCTATTTCTATTCCAACTGAGATTTTCAATGCAGAGGTTCACTGTTCATGCAAAAGCTAACTGAAATTTTCTGAGTTAAATGGCCAGAGGTTATTCCCCAAAAGTTCAAGGGTGACTCCATTGTCCATCTCTGTAAAGGTAAAGGAAATAGATTGTCCTATGAAAATCACAGTGGAGTGTCTCTCTTACTCATTGCTGGCAAGTTTCTAGCCAGAGTGCTTAATAGGCTGATCCTTCACCTGAAGCTCATCCTCTTCCATGTGGCTTCAGAAAGGACCAAGGAACAGTTGATATGGTGTTTGTTGTTGTACAACTTCAGGAGAAATGCCAGGAGCAGAACAGAGGTGTGCGCGCAACATTCATTAATCTGATGAAGGCCTTTAACACTGTCAGTCATGAGGGCTTATAGAAAATAATATCAAAATTTGCTTGTCCAGCAAAGTTCCCAGTATTATACTTGATGGCTTGTTTCCCCAAGTCCTGGATAATGGAAAATGATCTCATGCTTTCCCAGTCACCAATGTAGTGAAGGAAGGCTTTCTGCTTGCAACCATGCTTTTTTTTCAGGTCATTTATTTCTTTACTTTTTATTTACAACATTCAGTTCCACAGTCCCTTGAGTTTCAAATTTTCTCCCCCTTCTTCTCCTCCCCTCTCCACCTCCTGGAGACATGCAATCAAATATAGGATCTACTAATACTTCACATTAAACATTAGTCAAGTTGTAAAGAAGGATTACAACCAGTGGAGTGAACAATGAGAAAAAAGAAACCAAACAAAATAAAAAGAAAGAGAAAGAGAGAGAGAGAGAGAGAGAGACTCTGTAGATCTTTGTCTGGATGAGAATGTCCCTTTCTATAATGAGTTTTTTGGAGTTATCTTATAATCTTGCATTGCTGAGAGAAGTCCAGTCTATCCAAGTTAGTCATCACGCATACGATGTGTCTGTAATTTTATACAAAGTTCTCCTGGTTCTTCTCTCCTCACTCAGCATCAATTTATATAAGTCTCTCCAGGTTATTATGAAGTCTGATTGCTCCTCATTTCTTATAGTACAATAGAATTCCATTACATTCATAAACCACAACTTGTTTAGACATTCCCCAATTGATGGGCAGCCCCTTAATTTCTACTTCTTTGCCACCACAAAAAGAGCTGATATAAATATTTTTGTACCAATGGGCCCTTTTCCCACTTCTCTGATCTCTTTGGGATACTGCCCTAGAAGTGGTATTTTTCGGTCAAAAGGCATATACTTATTTATAACCCTTTGGGCATGGTTCCAGATTGATCTCCAGAATAGTTGAATCAGTTCACAATTCCACCAGCAGTGCATGAGTGTTCCAATTTTTCCACATCCTCTCCAGCATTTATCATTTTCCTGTTCTGTCATCTTAGCCAATCTGACCAGTACCTCAGAGTTGTTTTGATTTGCATTTCTCTAATCAATAGTAATTTAGATCATTTTTTCATATGCTTATATATATATATATATATCTTTAATTTCTTGGCCATTGTCAATTGGGGAATAAATTGTATTATTATAAATTCGACGCAATTCTGTGTATATTTTAGAAATGAGGCCTTTATCAGAGACACTGGTTGTAAAATTTCCTTCCCAATTTTCCACTTCCCTCCTAATCTTGGTTATATTAATTTTATTTGTACAAAATCTTTTTCACTTTATTGCAATCAAAATTATTCATTTTGCATTTTATAGTGCTCTCTATCTCTTTTTTGGTTATAAATTCCTCCCTTCTCCATAGATCTGACAGGTAAATTATTCCTTGCTCTCCCAGATTACTTATAATCCCAGTCTTTATATCTAGATCATGAACCCATTTAGATTTTATTTTGGTATATGGTGTAAGATATTGGTCTATGCCCAGTTTCTGCCATACTATTTTCCAGTTTTCCCAGAAGTTTTTGTCAAACAGTGAATTCTTGTTTTTTTCTTCACAATCTTTGATATTTCATTTTATTTTCATTAGGATAATGAAAACATTATCCTAAGCAGGAAGCATGGACTTTACCAAGTTGAAAACCATGTCTACTGATGAACACAATGCAAATGGAAGAGTATTTTTTTCACTTTTCTTTTTTCTTTTAAATTTTTATTGGTTTCTTTCATTTTTATATTACCTTCATGTCTGAATATGTCCCTAGTCCCTCAATTCATTTCTTTCCTTAATTTATTTTTAGTTTTCAACATTCATTTCCACAAGATTTTGAGTTACGAATTTTCTCCCTGTCTTTCCCCTACCCCTGCCACAAGATAGCGAGCCTAATGAGTCCCCCTTCCTGCAATCTACTCTCTCTTATATCCTTCCCCATTCTCCCCCAACTTTCTTGTAGGGCAAGATGGATTTCTATACCCCAGTGTCTGAATATCTTATTTCCCACTTGCATGTAAAAAACATTTTTTTAACATTTGTTTTTATTTTTTAATTTATTTTTAGTTTTCAACATTCATTTCCACAAGATTATGAGTTACAATTTTTTCTCCCTGTCTTTCCCCTATACCCACCCCAAAATAGCAAGCCTACTGGATACCCAATCTGTTCTCTCTTATATTCTTCCCCACCACCACCCCTAACTTCCTAGTAGGGCAAGAAGGGTTTCTATACCCCAGTACTTTATATCTTATTTCCCAGTTGCACGTAAAAAGCAATTTTTAAACATTTGTTTTTAAAACTTTGAGTTCCAGAGTTTTTCCCTTCTTCCCTCCTCACTCACCCCCACTGGGAAGATAAGCAATTCAATATAGAACATAGGTTGTACATGTGTAGTTACCCAAATCATTTCCATAGTAGTGATATTGGAAAGACAAACTATATTTCCCTCCATACTATCCCACCCCCACATATTCTATTTTCTCCTTTGACCCTATCACTTTTCAAAAATGCTTGCTTCTAACTACCCTCCTCCCCCAATCTTCCCTCTCTTCTATCATCCCCCCTCTCATCCCCTACAGCCCTATTTTCTTGTAGGGTAAGATGCCCTGATGTTTTAGAACCAGAGGGCAAAACAGAGGTTGAAAGAATCCACCAATCACCACCTAAAAAAGATCCCAAAAAGAAAACTCCTAGGGATATTATGGACAGGTTCAAGAGTCCCCAGATCAAGGAGAAAATATTACAAGCATCCAGGAAGAAACAATTTGAATACTGTGGAAACACAATCAGGATAACACAGGATCTGGCAGCTTCTACACTGAGGGATCAAAGGGCTTGGAATATGATATTCCAGAGGTCAAAGGAGATCGGATTAAAACCAAGAATCACCTACCCAGCAAAACTGAGTATCATGTTTCAGGGGAAAATACATTCATTCAATAGAATAGAGGACTTTCAAGCATTCTTGATGAAAAAACCAGAGTTGAATAGAAAATTTGACATTCAGATACAAGAAGCAAGAGAAGCATAAGATGGTAAACAAGGAAAATAAATAATAAGGAGCTTATCAAAGTTGAACTACTTATATTCCTGCATGGAAAAACAATAATTGTAACTTATGAAACTTTTCTCAGTATGAGAATAGTTGAAGGGAATAAAATGTGTGTGTGTGTATATACATATATGTGTGTACATACACATATATTTCTATATAGAAGGATATATGGGTGTATGAATGAGTGTGTGCATATATGTGTACATTTAGACATAGACATAGAGCACAGGACCAATTTAATAGGAAGGGATGATACCTAAAAGGTGAAATTAAGAGATGAGAGAGGAATATAATGAGAGGAGATGGAGAGAGATAGAATGGGGTAAATTATCTCATATAGAAGAGGCAAGGGAAAGCTTTTACAATGGAGGGGAAGAACAGGAAGGTAAAAGGTAATGAGTCAACCTTATTCTCATTGAATTTGGCTTAGGGAGGGAATGACACACACACTAAATAAGGTATCTCATCCTACAGCAGAGTAGGGAGGAATGGGATGAGATGGGGATGATGGAAGGAAGGGCAGGCCAGGGAGGAAGGAAGTTGGAAGCACCCACTTTTGAAAAGGGACAGGATCAAAGTACAGAATAGAACTAGTGGGAGGGGGTGATAGAATGGAGGAAAATATAGTCAGTCTTTCACAATATATCCACTATGGAAATGTTTTGCATAACTACACATGTACAACCTATATTGAATTGCTTATCTTCCCAGTAAGGGTGGTTGATGAGGGAGGTAGGGAAAGAATCTGGAATTCAAAGTTTTAAAATCAAATGTTTAAAATATATGTATATTATTATTAGTAGTAGTAGTATTTTACATGTAACTGGGAAATAAGATATACATTCACTGGGTCATAGAGATCCACTGTGCCCTAGTGGAAAGTCGGAGGCGGCACGGGTGTAGATATGGGAGAGAGCAGATTGCGGGAGGTGATATTCAGTGGGATTACATTATGGGGGGGGGTAGGGGAAAATGTGGAGAAAATTTGTAACTCAAAATCTTGTGGAAATGAATGATGTAAACTAAATATTAATAATAATAAAAGATTTATAAAACAAGAAAAAAAGAAAAGTTACTTTACAATTATGGTTTTTAAGAAACTGGGGTACATAAGAATTTTCCTAAGAAAGCAGTTAACAGGAAGGCAGACATTGTGGTTCAGCCATTGTAGTTCTGCTTGTTTATTCACATATATAATAATGCTTTGCATGTTCTGTCCTTTTATCGGCTTATTATTATTGCTAATTTTGCATTTTTGGTCTTCTGTTTATTTGCTTGTATATTGTATTGTGCATACTATAGACATTTGCATGTTACATATCCCACATATAATGGATACATATAGTTACTGGATAAGCTGATCAAAAAATCATCAGATATTTTACTCAATGCCTACTATATGCTAGACACTATTCTAAGAATTGAAGATAAAAGTATAGAGACTCAAAAATCCCAACTCAAAACTTATTCAAAGTGAGTTTTTATATTCAATTTTATTTCTCTCTGATTTTCAGAATCTCAACTTTGTTGTTTAGGGTTTTTTATTGTTCTTCTAGCTTTCTATTTGTGTCAGCTAGGTGATGCAGCAGTTGGATCTGTAGTACACTTAGGTTTGTAGTCAGAAAAGACACAGCTTTCCAAGTTCAAATTTTGCCTCTAACACTTACTAGCTGTGTGACCCTGTCAAAGCCATTCAGTCTTGTTTGCTTCAGTTTCTTCATTTGTAAAATTATAAACATATATAATTATGTGATAAAAAATGATCAATACATTTTCAAAAGTTTTTTAAATAATAAAAAAGAAAAAAATGGCACATGACTCCAGTATCTTTGCCAAGAAAATCCCAAATGGAGTCACAAAGAAATACACACCACGGAAATGATAGGACAACAAGTTTTTCAGTTCTCAGATCAATTCATTGATTTTATTCTTTCTCTATTTTGTTGATGGAAGTACTTATAGAAAGAATTTTCTCTGAAGAGCTGTGTAATTACATCCCACAAGTTTTAATATATTGTTTCATTATTTCCATTTTCATCAAGAAATTCTTCTGTTACCTCTATAACTTCTTTAACCCACCAGTTCTTGGGAGTAAATTATTTATCTCATCAATTATTTTTAATAATTTCTTGGAAGGCTAGTTATTGAACATAATTCCATTTAATGATGGGTAAAGGTGCTTAATATTTCTGCTTTTCTGAATTTTTGTGAGGTTTATATACCCAAATATATGTCACCTTTGTAAAGGTGCCATACAGGATCTCTGTTCCCATTGAGTAAACATCACAGATCTACCATCTATAATTTTTCTAAAGTTGTATTCAGGTCCTTAATTTCATTTCTGCTTAAATTCTTGTTTGCTTTGTCTATGTCTGAAATCATACATTGAGATTCTTCATTATTACATTTTTATTGTCCATTTGCCCTGTGATGTAATTAGCTTGTCCTATAAGTAGTCAGATACTATGGAATTTGGCACATATATAGACAAATATGTATATACTGGCAAATACTATATGTGATAACTGATACTGAATGATTATCTATGGTACTTTTTCAGACTTTTGATTTTTTCAAAAAACATTCCTTGTCCCATTAAGTCTACATTTTCTGTTTGACCCATTCTAATGGTAAGGGAACTGAGTTCCTAAGTATGGTTTCTCACTTTATTTTCAATTTTATGCATTTATTTTCCTTCCTAGATATTTCATTTGGCATATCTTGCTTTACCTCTTATAAGTGTACTTTTAAGTCATTGTGGTCAGGAGTTGGGTTTTTCTTTTCTTAATCCAAGACTGTACTTGGAATTATGGGAATGTAATATCAGATATAATCACTTTGTAGGTCCTATTTTGAATGACTTTTTCTCTGTTACAGGGTAGGATCCTATGGGAAATTGTTGATGCTTTTAAAAAGTATCATTAAAATGTTAAATTTTAAAAGTAATGTAACAATCTCACAAGAAAAGTATGATTAGAAATGTAAGTCAGAGGATCATAGAGAATAATGGAGGTAAAAGATGGACAGTCCAGACATTGTACTGGAAGAATGAAATGTTGAAAGATGTAGAAAATGACCTCCAATTCATTTTGGTAAATCTTTCATGAAGGACTTGAGGGAGAATCACAAAAGATGAGAGGGTGTGGAAGGATGGCTATCTTTCCCATATAAAGTTATAAAGAATAATCATAGAAGATGAAAGGGCATGGAAGCATCATGATCTATGGGCACTATATGAAGTCATTGCCCCCAGAGATCCATTCAAATACTCATATTGCATCATGGTGCCAGCTAGAAAGACTGTCTGCAACAGAAGATGATGACATATCTCAGAATCGCATGGGACACAGAGTGAATGGGATTCCTTTGAAATCTGTCCTGCTCCTGGGAATCCCCAACATCTTTTCCCCTCCCTTTGGACTAAGAACCACTCTGATACCATACAAAAGGGTGATAGGATCAAAGACTTTTGCATTGTTGACCAGTGTATCTGATGCTAATATGTTATTCTCTGATCTCTGTGGGCACCAGCCAAAGTTAATTACATAGGAGATCCATTAAAGCTGCATAAACCTGAGTCCCTAAGGATTGTTTTCTTTGTGCCTCAGGTCAACCTAAAGCACCTAAAACAGATTAAACAGATAAAACAAATGTTATTTTTTGTCATTAATGGTAAATTTATAAGGAAATCTTTACCCAGACAGATCAACTCCTATTCTAAAATAAAAAAATTGATTCAAATATTACTTTTTTTACATTGAGCCTTCCTTCTTTGCAGGTACAAAGAGTAAAGAGATATATGAATAGGAAATAGGAAATAGTCACAGGACAGCCTGTGTGTGCAGGAGTTTTGGTCGTAGAAGCAAAGTGTGACCAGAAATTTCCATGTAGTTAAGATTTTGGGATTAAAACCAGAAAAGAGTTCAGAGACTATCTCATCCAAACCATTCATTTACAAATAAGAAAACTGAGGATCAGTAAAGAAAAGCAATTTACCCAAAATAACACCATCATAAGGAGCATAGCTGCGTCTCAAAGATTTCAAATCTACTAATTATTTCATTAAACCATACTGCCTCTACTCACTCACTGTTGCTCAGCATTGAGTCATCCCAGGAACCTTTGGGGCTACTCTATCCAATGAAATCAGAGGACTGCCAGAAAAGTAAGTATGGGAAGGGTTTTCCATGTCATTTTGGATTTCTAAGGGTGAGAAGTATGGAACTCTGTAAAAATCCAAGATTGAGACAAATATTATGAATGTTTCTGGGTGGTTTTTCTACTAAATGGGACACTTTTCCATTAAATGATAAAACTTTTAATTTCACCCCCTAGATAGGGGCAAGTGAGTCAGCTTTAGGGATAGGGAATTAAATGCTTACTTCTGTGCTTTGAAACTCCTTTTTCTTCCTAGATCTACTTGCATCCAAAGATAGCACTTCTGTTCTCCTACTGTGAACTTCCTGAAATTCTTCAGTTAATAGTGATTCTTTTGGACTACCTCACTCCCAAATTTAAAATGCACCAACCCTTGCATTACAGGGTGGTTTGGGGGGCAATAACAAAGGAATATAAACTTTTCTTTTTGAAAAAGAAATATAATCCTTTCTTTCTGAAGCAGGTCATTTGACCCCAATGGAGAAAGAACATAAATATTATAATAACAAGGAGATAGATACCCTGGGTACTTTCAATACCTGCTTTACTGTAGGGAGAGCAGCTTCCAGCTCTGTATACTCTGAGATTTACAAGGCTTTTCCAGAAACAAATTAATATCACTGACCCACTCCTGCAAAACAAAGGTCAAAATTATTTAATTTCACTGTTTTTTGTATCTCTGGTTACAGACTTATTTTTCCCCTACCAAAAAATAAAATAAGCACAATTCATTATCTTAAAAAATGAGAATTAGGAAACACCATTTTGATTTGGCCTTTCATCAGTTATATTTACCTTACACATAGAAAAGTGTAGTAGCCATAATTTTATCTTTTTAGGAGTACTATGTAAACCAGGATATGTACTATGTAAACCTCACTCTCTAACAATACCAATTCAGCCCACTGCTGATAAAAAGCTACCCTTCATTCATTCAGCAAACATTTTCCTAAATACCCCCTATCTCATAAGCACTGTATTAAGGGCTGGGGATTCAGAGACAAATACAAAATAGTCTCTGTCCTCAAAGAATTGATATGCAATTAAAAGGAAACAACATATAAGTAGAAATTTAAATACAAAATATATCTAAAGTCATTTCTGGAGCCAGGGCACTAGAAAGTGAGGATAAAGAGAAGACTCCTGGAGGAGACAACCCTGGAGAGAAGTTTGAAGAACTACACGGATTGAAGGAGGGGATGGAGGGAACTACAGGCATGGGAAACAATATATTCAAGAACAAAAAGAAGGCACCTTAAACATCATGTGTAGGTAAGAGCATGTAGACCTGTTTTTGTGGAATCTAGAGAATAAAATATCATCAACACAGAAAGGGAGGCTGAAGTCATTTGGGAAGGACTTTAAAAGCCACATAGAGGGGCAGCTAAGTGGTGCAGTGAGTAAGAGCGTTGGCTCTGGAGTCGGGAGTATCCGGGATCGGTTCTGGCCTCAGATACTCAACACCCACACAAAATTACTGGATGTGTAACGTTGGGCAAGTTACTTAACCCCAATTGCTTTAAAAAAAGCCAAAAAGAGAAGCCAGTATTTCTTCATAGAGGCAAGACAAAGGCTTTGTAACTTCTTAAGCAGGAAAGGAACATGGTCCAACATCTGATGGACAAATATCACTTTCATAGCTGCATAGAAAATGGAGTGAGAGGGGGAAAAATCTGAGGCAGATATACCAATGAGGCTCAAATAAGCTAATATAATATTCAAACTGAGAGATGAGAGTCTAGTTGGCATAATAGCTATGTGGTTAAAACAAAGAGGATGAAGGAGAGATATGCAGTAGAGGTTAAATAAATAAGAGAGAAATGAAGGACAATAAAGAGTTGAGGATGACTCCTATGTGGCAAAACAAGGACTTGGAGGAAGGTGATGCCATTATTAGACATAGGAAAGCTTAATTAACTGGAATATTTGGTCAGAAAGATGACAGCCGCTTCATATATAGTGAGGTTCTGAAGTCTAAAGTGCATCCAGTTGGAAATGCCTTCAGTACTCAGGACAGGGGCTGGACTGGATATAATGAAGAGTGGAGGAGGGACATTTGTGGGTGACTATGAGATTGAAGGCATGGCCATGTTTACGTGTTATTTAATTGGGGTGTCAAGGTTCATAAACTAGAAAGTCATGGTATCTGAGAAGACATTCGAGGCAACTTTTAATTCTCAACTATAAGGGTAAGTGATGAGATTGTGAGATTTCATGAGATATGAAGCTGCTTAAGAAAGCAGGAAGAATTCCTTAGGCACTACAAGATAATGGTCAACAGGATTTGGATAGGATGATATATTTGGATAGAAATCATTTCAGAAGAGTAGATGCTGCTGAGTGTGGTAGGGGAATAGTATGGCAGTAGCAGTGAGGAGAAATTAGCATGTGCAAATGGATATTGCAATTTCAATACAAGTACATTGGGAGACATTGATAAAGACATGTAAAAAGCTGAAGAGGGTGACCAGGTATGAAATGTATTTTGGAAGAAGTCAGGTTTTCCTTATTGTAAAGATAGAAGAGTAACTTGAGAATAACAGGATTAGCAAAAGGAAAGTTTATTCCCAATAAAATGAGAGATCCAAAGGGCATAATGTAAAGGGAGGATACATTCCATGAATGGGGAATAACCATGGAATAGGGACACAGGAGGCTTGATGTTTTAAGGAAAAAAAAAATACAATAGGATAGTAGGCCTAGAGAATATGCAGGATGGGAGAAAGAAGACTAAAAATAATAAGGGGCTGGGTTATGAAAGTCTTTAAAAGTCAAAGAGAGGATTTTCTATTCCAATAGAAAATAAAATGAGAAACCATACTTAAGAATTCAGTTCCCTTACCATTAGAATGGGCCAAACAGAAAATGAAGGCTCAATGGGACAAGACATGTTTTTCAAAAAATGGAAAGACTGACAAAGAAGGACCATAGACAAACAATCAATATCAATTATAACATATATCATATGCCAGTATACGCACATTTGTTTATATATGTGCCAAATTCAATAGTATCTGAATACTTACAGGAAAAGCTAATTAGATTGCAGGGCAAATGGACAGGAAAATGTAATAATGAGGAATGTCAAGGTACTAATTTAGACATACACAAATAAAACAAGAATTTAAATAGAACTGAAAGTAAAGACCTGTATAGGACTTTTGAAAAATGAGATCAGTGGGGGAGGGAGAAGGAAATGGAGGGACCTGCGCTTTTGGAAAATCACTTAGCTAGTTGAGTCAAAGATAGATTGGAATAGGAAGAGACTGGAGGTAGAAATGCCAACCTGAAAGTTATTGAAATATCCAAGTGTGAGCACATGAAAGTCCACATCAGGGTGATGGCAGTGTCAGAGAAGAGATGGAGGCAGAGGGGAGATGTGAGTGAGACTTGATAGTAGCTATATACATAGGTTGAATGCTAGTGAGAAGTTGAGGCTGAAACCAATGTTGCAAAGCCTGGCTTATTGGGAGAATAGTGATGTCCCCAAAAGTATTGGAAAAGGTGGAGAAAAGGGAGAGTTTGGAGGAAAAGAAAATGATGAGTCTTACATTGGACATGTTGAGTATAAATTATCTATAGGACATTCAGAATGAAATGTCCAAAAGGTGGTGATGTAGGACTTAACATCAGGACTGAGATTGAGGCTCAGTAGATAGGTCTTGGGATCATCTACCTAGAGCAGATAGTTGAATCTATGGGAAATTATGTGGTCACTAAGAGAGATGACATACACACAAGTACTTAATCTGAAGTCCATGGACCCCCAGCAGGTTTATGGATAGATTTAAGGGGACCTGTGACCTTTGATGAGAAAGTACATTTTATTTCAATATAATTTATTTCCTTTCTAAAAATAATCATATGTATTTTATTCCATGCATTAAAAATTACTCTGAAAATGGGTTCCTAGATATCCCCACATTGCCAAAACAGGTCAGACAACAGAGAAAAATCAGTTGAAATAGGTAGGAGGAGAACCAAGATAAATCTGTGGTATAAAAAGCTAGAGAAAAGACAGTGACCTGAATGAGAGTGTGATTGACAATATCATTCTACAGATAGGTCAAGAAGAATTGGGATTAAGAAAAGATTATTAGACATGGCAATTAGAAAATCACTTTGTAACTACAGAGAAACAAGTTTTAGGTGTATGTTGGCTTGGGAAACAGGTTGAAGAAAGAGTTAAATGAGAGAACAGACAGTGGGGAAACCAAGTATGTTTGTCTTTTTCAAGAAATTTAGAGAAGACAGGAGGTTGTGTCCAGCCTGGTATAATGTGGTGGTGTGGTAACTTTTACTAATGAAGGCTGGCTGTCATTTCCTTTTTGTATAGTAAAAGTGCACTCTCTAACTTGTACTAGCTATGATCCCACCTCTGTGAGGGCTCCAGAAGGGTGGGAAAAGTGTTATCTGTTCCCTCTAATTCCAATTCCTAAATGGCATGAAAAATATCCAGTTTATCAAATATACTTTTAGACAAGTAAGTCTTGTGCATTGAGATCTATCCCCCTCTCCCTTCTCTAGTTTTAAAAGATGGCTTACATCTTTTGGAATGATATTTGCCACTAAATTTAGGAACTGAAATGGGCAAGAGAAAGGGATCACATCACCTCATTTTAAAATTTCTTCAGACAGACTTTTTTCCAGCCATTATATAAGTGCCACTATTTAATATGGCCCTTCAATTTTAAAAAGCACTTTTCTCACAATTACTCTGCGAGGTAAACAATGTAAATATTACTAATTTCATTGTATAGATGAGAAAATGTAGGCTCAAAGATTGCCCAAAATCACAAATAACATGCATAACAGTCAAGAATTTAAAACAAGGTCTACTCACCCTCTGATGTGTGGTTAAGGAAAAAGAGGGTCATTAAATAAAAGTGTCTCATACTCCTTTTTACTCTTTGCACCTGAAAAGATGGGTGTAGTGTTTTTTTTTTAAAAGGGCAATTTTTTAAGAGATCATCTGTGAATCTATAATTTATTTATCTTTAACTTTTTTTAGACTTCCAAATTTTCTTCCTCCTTCCAGTCTCTCCACAATCTCTTTGAGAAGGCAAGCAATATGTTATAAATTGTGCATGTGAAATCATGTAAAATATGTGTTTATGTTAGCCATATTGCCAAAAATAGAAAATTAAAGTGATAAAATTGTACTTCATTCTACACATAGAATTCATCAGTTCTCTCCCTGAAGATGGATAGCTTTTTTCATCACAAGTTCTTTGAATTTATCTTTGATAATGATATTTATCAGAATACCTAAGTCTGTCACAGTTGATCATCATTACAATATTACTGGTACAGTGTACAACATCCTCCTGGTTCTGCTCACTTCACTTTCCACAAGTTCATATAAGTTGTTCCAGGTTTTTCTGAAACCATCCTGCTCATCATTTCTTATAGTAATCTAGAATTCCATCACAATCACACACTAGAACTTGTTCACACCTTCCCCAGTTGATGTGTATCCCCTTAATTACTAATTCTTTGCCACCACAAAAAAATCTGCTACAAATATTTCTATACATATTGGTCCTTTTCCTTTTTTTTCTTTGATCCCTTTGGGAAACAGATCTGGTGCACACTTAATGCTCATTCACATAGTTCCAAATTGTTCTCCACATTAGTTGGGTGAGTTCATAACTCTACCAAGAGAGCATTAATGTCCTAATTTTCCCACATTGCCTCCAAAACTTTTGATTTTCATTTCTGTCATATTCACCAGTTTGAGAGGCATAAGGTAGTACCTCAAGTTGTTTTAATTTGCATTTCTTTAATCAATTGTGATTTAAGCTTATTTATGTGACTAAAAAGAGACTTGATTTCTTCTTCTGAAAAGAGGTTGTATCCTTCTACCATTTATTAATTAATAATGGTTCTTATTTTTATAAATTTCACTCAGTTAACTATATGTTTGAGAAATGAGACCTTTATCAGAAAAACATGCTGCATAATTATTGCCAGTTTTCTACTTTTCTTCTGATCTTGGATGCATTAGATTTATTTGTGCAGAAATTGTTCAATTACATAAAATTAAAATTATCCACATTTCTTCCCATGATCCTTCCTGTCCATATTTTGGTCATAAATTCTTCCCTCAAACTGACATTTAAAGTTTTGCTTGCTCCCGTAACTTGCTTATAATGTCATCATTTATGTCTAAATCATGTCCCCATTGTGATCTTATCTTGGTAAACAGTGTGAGATGTTGGTCAACTTTCTGCCAAACTACATTCCAGTCTTCAGCAATTTTTGTCAAATAGTGAGTTCTTGCCCAAATTTTGGGACCTTTGGATTTATCAAAGACCGAATTGCTATGGTCATTTGTTCGTATGTATCTTGCACATAATCCATTCCACTGATCCACCACTCTATTCATAAACTGGTTCCAGCTTGTTTTGATGATTATCACTTGGAAACATATAGTCTGAGATCTGGTACTGCCAGGCTGATATTCTTGACCATTAATTCTTCCAAATTTATTTTGTTATTATTTTTTCTAACTCTAATACCTTGGAACTATATGCATATGACACTGATTAACTAAGTTAATTTAGATAATATTTTCATTTTAATTATATTGGCTTGATCTACCCTCAAGCAATTTCCATTTCTCCAGTAGTTTAGATCTTATTTTGGTAAGAAAGCATTTTGTAATTTTGTTTATATAGTTCTTGGGTGTGTCTTGGCAGGTGCACTTCCAAGTTTGTCTGCAATTATTTTAAATGGAATTTTTCTTTCTATGTCTTCCTTCTGGACTCTGTTGGGAATAAATAGAAATACTTATGATTTTGTGGGATTATTGATTATTATTAAACTTTTCAAGATCTATTCATTTTTCTGACTAATTTTCAGGAAAGTTTCCAAATTATCCCTATTATAGATAATATTTTATGGTGGTTTTAACTGCATACTACTTATTTTAAGGAGTGCTCTATTTATTCATAAGTATTCTTATGTTTTAGTAGGAATGGGTGTTGTATTTTATCAAAAGCTTTTTCTGCACCTACTCATGTGATTTTTCTTTTCTTATTTTTTCCATTGATTTGGTCAATTATGATGATAGTTTTCCTAATATTAAAACATCCCTGCATTCCTGGAATAAATCCCACCTGGTAATAGTTGATGACCTTTGTGATATATTGCTGGAATCTCTTTGCTAGTATTTTATTTAACATATTTTACATCAATAGTCATTAGGGAAATTGGTCTATAGTTTTCTTTATGTTTCTGCTTTTCATGATGTAGTTATCAAATCCATGTTTGTGTCATAGAAGTAATATGGTAGGACTCCTTTTTGCCTATTTTTCTAGTGCATATACTGCTGGAATTAATTGTTCTTTCAATATTTGGAAGAATTAACTTGTAAATACATCTGATCCTGGGGATTTTTGCTTGGGTATACCACTTCTTACTTGTTCAATTTCTTTTCCTGAGAAAGGGTTATTTAAGTATTCAGTAGTTAGGTTTTGAATGAATATTAATAAGAATATTTTAAGGGGATTAAAATGTAAATGGTGTTAGTTATGAAAACATATAAAATTAATGTATATAGATAAGCTAGACAATGGTAGGAAAAAATATTATTAAACAATAATAATCTTTAAACAAAGCCATTACATATTCTCTCTAATTTATAGCTGAGAGATGCTCAGATCAACATGTTAGTGACATTGTTTTTTATCAAGTAAATGATGGTCCAGGGATAACTTCCATTGCCTTTCCCTCTGATTCCCAGGACAAATGTACATTTCATCACTCTCCTCCTCAGATCTAATCACTCTCTTCTTTTACTCACAGATCCATCAGAAGTCAAAGATGAGAAAGCATACAGAGATAACATTATTTATCCTTCGAGGACTAACAAACGATCCATGATTAAAGGTTCTAATTTTCATCTTTCTCTTTTTCACATATGTTTTGAGCATAGTTGGGAACTTGATCATCATCACCCTCACCTTGATGGATGAACAACTTAAGACACCCATGTATTTCTTCCTCAGAAACTTTTCCTTTTTAGAAGTGGCATTCACAACTGCCTATATTCCCAGATACCTCTATAGCTTGTCTACTGGAGACAATACCATTACATATAATGCTTGCTTTGCCCAAATATTTTTTGTTATTCTTCTTGGGGTAACAGAATTTTTTCTTCTGGCCACCATGTCCTATGATCGCTATTTGGCCATCTGCAAACCTCTGCACTACACAGCCATCATCAACAACAAAGTCTGCAACCAGTTGCTCCTGAGTTCTTGGCTGGCTGGGTTGATGATCGTCCTCCCACTACTTACTGTGGGCTTCCAGATGGAATTCTATGACTCCAATGTTATTGATCACTTTGGTTGTGAAGCATTTCCCCTGATAAAGATTGCATCCTCAGACATGCAATTCATAGAGAAGATGGTTTTGATCTTTGCTGTATTTACTCTCATTGTTACCTTCTTCTTAGTACTTCTCTCCTATGCACAGATTATCAAGACTGTTCTCAGATTCCCCTCAGTTCAACAAAGGAAAAAGGCCTTTTCCACTTGTTCTTCCCATGTAATTGTAGTCTCCATCACTTATGGCAGTTGCATCTTCATCTATATGAAACCTTCTGCAAAAGAAGACGTGGCTCTGAATAAGGTGGTGATATTGCTTGTAACTTCAGTTGCCCCTGTTATGAACCCCTTAATTTATGCCCTAAGAAATAAGCAAGTGATACAAACTTTTAAGGACTTGGCCAAAAAGATTTTCTTCCTTTCAAAGCAATAAACAATTGACTTAAGGATGCCAAATGATGAGAGAAAATCTAAATGACCTTTAACTCTCTGTCCATTGCCCTTTTTTATTTCCCTTGCCAATCACCCTTGACCATAGTCCAGTCACTGTAACCTTCTCACACTTCCCTTCTCTTAAACTGAAAATCCTCCCAACACTCAAATAATAAAGGTTTCTTCTGACCCTCATCTTCCGTTGTCAGGTTCACTTTTGAAATAGCTCTGCTCTCTCCACTCCAGCCTACCATAACCACCATTCCCCCCACTGCAGGCAATAAAATCAAGTCTTTTCCTTCCCATAATCATGTATAGGGAGCTTTTATATGGTGCAGTTGTGGAATCATCACTTCTACTTCTTAGGTGTCCTTAAAATCATCTAGACCAATCTCTTTGGTACTGAATTCATTCTTGCTGATATGTGTATCTGTTGCCTATATTCCTTGCCTCAATTCTTTTTCTTCACTTTCCATGTGGCAACAATTAATTCCCTTTTTCTCATTCTCTATATGTAGTCTCCTCATGTCTTCTCCCTGATCACATCTAACCACTTTTCTCACCAGGAATGAGACCAATATGATTTTCCAAAATGATCTCTAACAAATTAGAAGCAAGTTGCTTCTCTTCAGATCTCTTGTAACACTATAGTTGTGCCTTTCCTACTTTTAATTGCAACAATTTTTACACCTGCTATTTTCTCCCAAACTTGATTGGAAGCTAATGGAGGGTAAGGACTAGGGATCATTCATCTGCAACACACTGCTTTGTACATAGTAACAGTTAATACATTTTGTGGAATTTTATTGGTCAGTGGGAAAAAAGATATAATTTTCATAGTTAGGGTAGGAATACAAGACATTCAGGAACTAGGAAAGACTAAATGAATTAAAAAAGAGAATGCAGTAGCTGATTCTAGAAAAAGAAATCATTGAATTCTACTCAGTTAGAGAATTTAAATAACAAGTAGTCCTTAACCAAGCTTCAGCAGCATAAAACCAAGTTCTGACCAAAAGAAAATTAAAGGGGGTGGCTAGATGGCTCAGTGAATAGAGCACTGGCCCTGGAGTCAAGAGGACCTTAGTTCAAACCCGGCCTAGACTAGCTGTATGACCTTGGGCAAGTCACTTAACCCCAATTGCCCTCCAAAAAAAAAGAAAATTAAAGGAGGATGGAAATTAATACAAAAGCATTTTATTGTTGAATAGACAAATTTGACTATTGTAGATTTATATGGGAGAGGAATACACTTGTGAAAATAATAAGAAAAATATACGATGAAGAAATATTAAAAATTACAAAAATGAGAAGCAGGAAAAAATGGTTTCTCAACATAATGCAATTCTAACTGCAGCAGTTGCATTTATGACTTCAGATTAGACAACAATAAAATTCACAAGATCAAGAGAGATAAATTGGAAAACTATATTATGCTTTAAGTCATCACAATGAAAGATTATGAAATATATATTTATCAAACGGCATGGTATTGCATATTGGCATTTCACAAATTAAAAGATAACTGAATCAAAAAATATATATACTAGGCATGCCCAGGTGGTACAGTGAGTCAGAGTGTAACCTTGAGCAAGCCCCAATTGCATATATATACTGCAACACAATTATTGCAGACTTTAATGTTTTTCTTTGAGAATTGAATAACTTTTTTTTAGCTTTTTGAAGATGGGAATGCAGGGCAATTGGGATTAAGTGACTTGCCCAAAGTCACATGGCTAGTAAGTGTCTGAGGCCGGATTTGAACTCAGGTCCTCTTGACTCCAATGCCAGTTCTCTATTCACTGCACCACCTAGTTGCCCCTGAATAGCTTTTAAAGAAGAATAAAACAGCTAAATAAAAATATACTTGAAAGATTCTTGTTGTTTTATGAATAAGGATATTAAAGATTATACCTATTCATGAGTATAACATATAAATATCCATCAAATTAAAATTATTCTTATGAAAAGACAGAATATGTTTTACATGCCAAAGCTCATTAAAATAATAATGAATTCAGGCAATATAAATAATCAAGAACTAAAACAATAAGAAAGCTAACCAATAATTGGCTGATTCAACTAAACTGGATCTCAAAAGAAAATGAAGTTCACAAATCAATCAGTCAGTAAGCACTGACTGACTTCAGCAACCATTTCTTAATCAACTGCAGCACATCAGGTAGAATAGGAGGTTCTGGATACACAAAGACAAAAATAAAACCATCCCTAGCATCAAGGAGCTGACATTCTTCATGGAAAAACCCCATTCTGTCTCTCCCCATCTCCTCTCATTATATTCCTCTCTCACCTCTTAATTTGAAATTTTAAGTATCATACCTTCCAGTTCAATTGGTCTATCTAACTTTCTACTCAACTAATTGTCTTCAAAGGAAGATAAAACAGTGGAGTACTTAAAGTATTTGAAAATACTTGGTAATATATTCAAAAGTATGAATAGTGGCAATGATATATGTGAATAAAGGTCATTAATAACATTATTTTTTATTACTGAACTCAATGAAAGAGGAAATTGTAACAGGCAAATGCTTTTTTCCCTTTATACACTGTCAAACACAAAAAGTGTCTTTTTCAGGGGGAAGGGGGGAAGTTACTTACAAAATTCTTTTATTGCTCTTATTTAGCTTTACTTTGGGGTCATATGACCAATAATGTTGTCTTTTTAGGTCAGTAAAATATGGTGCTAGAAATGAGTGGGTCTGGAATGCAAGGAGAAGGAGATATTTTTAAAGAAAGGAGAAAAATCCATAGGTTGCCACTGAGGAAAAAAAAAACAGATACGTTAGTAAAAGCTGGAAGATAATACTATCTGGTTTCCTATTTTAGCGTACCCTCCATACTTTAAGCTTTGAAGATTTGTTTTATTTTGAGACATTGGCTTTCACCTTCCAAGATTTTAAACCAAAAGTCCCATATGACAATTGTAAAACCAAGTATGAGCAGCTTTTCCAGAGGACTGCTACTGTGAACAGCTTTCAAGGTTCTGATTACACAGTACAGCAAACTCTCTATTTATTCATAACAAACTAAGACAAAACATTCACAGAAATCAAAGTACAGCATCCAGAATGCTATGGCATAACAACTTATCACTAAAATGGCCACATAGTTTTCATCAAAGTGGTCACATTTTATAAGCAAAAGATAACATTCAGGGGAGGCCAGGTGGCACAGCGAGTAAGAGCACCAGCTCCAGTGTTGAGAAGACCTGGAGATCAAATCCCAGGCTCAGACACTTAGCACCCACCCAGAAACACCTGGCCCTGTAGCCTTGAGCTTACTTAACCCCAATTGCTTAGGGGCGGCCAGGTGGCTCAGCGAGTAAGAGCACCAGCTCCAGTGTAGGGATGACCTGGATCAAATCTGGGCTCGGATACTCAGCACCACACCCAGAATTAACTGGCTTCATAACCTTGAGCAAGTTACTTAACCCCAATTGCTTAAAAAAAAAGATAACATTCACTTGGTAAGTCCTTAATTTATTCACCCTTAAGGCAAGCCTCCTTAATTGACACAAAGTACAAAAGTCAGTCTTCTAGCCCCAGGTCACATTGTCTTAATCTCTCCAATTAAAATGTCTTCTTTCTTCTTAGTTGGAGATTAGTTTCCAATCATCCTTAATTAGTAAGTTCTTAAATCAATCATCTAAATATAAAGGTCAAAGTTCTCTACCCCTAGTAAATCATGATCTTCTCAATTTGCCTTAAATATCCAAGGAGAAGTCTTTTCATCCTCACTAGAGGCAGGATCTTTGCTTCCATGGTTTCTCTTCCATGGTACCAGCTCCTGCCCAAATCTATCCCTGTATCACTGTCACCTGAGTTCAAAGGCAGACAGCTTTCAGTTCTTTGTCCAGTTTCTTGTGCAGTTCCTCTTCCAGCTCTTGTTCCACACTGAAGTTCACAGTGCCTGGTCCACCTCAAATCCTTTACAGTTTCTGTTCCTGGGAAGACAAAGCTTAACAAAGCCATGATAACAGTCAGCCACATTGCTGGCATCCTCATCAATTCACTTTTGGCCTTTGAAATCGACTCAAAACCCACCAACAATGTCTGACAACTCAACACAAGTCATTGGTATAGTCGCAGGACCTCTGAAATAATCAGGAAGACCCTCCTCCAGGATTTTGACACCACAGTCACATCTCCTCCCAATTTTACTCTCTTCTCATTTCTCAGTTCTTCTCAATTCTCAGTTCAGTTCTCAGTTCTCTTCTCTCTATCCAGCAGTAGCAGCCCAGCCTCTAGAAGCTTGCTCTAAGCAGTTCTGGCCTCTCCCAGCTTGGGCTTTTCTTTATATAAGGCATTAGCTTCTCCCTGTCCTGACCCTTCCTGTTACATCAGTAAGTTCATCCCACTGGGGGATTCACTAGTTCCAGATATTAATACTTGACACAAGCATGAACTTGGAACTAAGTACTAAGTACCCATTAGCTTGCCAATACAATGGGATCTTCAAATTCCATTACTATTACACAATTTACACAGGACTAATTACAGTGCTCAGGCAGGAGATCTCAGCATTTGGGCTTTTGTGTTTTATAGCATGGATCATCAGGCAAAATTGGTTTCACTTGGCTGTACTACTTTGAGTGATCTCTGTCTGACATCTCCACCATGCTCCAGGAAGCTCATAATCTTGAAGACTCCATCTCCTGCAGGTTCTCATCAGCCTTGGTAGTCCACCTCAACACTACCCTCTGTGACTGACTGTATGGTAGAGCCGTGAACTCCAAACCTCCAAAGAAAGTTAAGTTCAAATATTCCCTCATTCCTTATGTGACTGCATAACTTTGGGACTTTTTTGAATGACTTCACTATGACCTCATGCAGGGTACCTTTTTCCTCCTCCTACTTTTGAGCTTTTTTTGTATGTGTTGTCTTCCTAATTAGATTTTAACTTCTTCTGGGGCAGAGATTGTCTTTCTTTTTTATATCTTTTTGCTTAGCACAAAGCATTTAATAAATGTGTATTGACCATTAAGCAGGGAACTAAAAACTTATGTGATAATATGTATCTTACACATAGGTGTTTCCAAAAAAAATGTTCATTGGCTTTTATAGCAATGAATTGGTGAGTGAGGTCATTGAAAGCAAGTGAAAACCTTTGGAAGAGGGATATAGTGGAGATGGAAAAGCCTCTGTCAGTGAAGATTTCTGGATAAGAGAGAAAAAGGAACTGTGAAATTTGTTTCTGTGGGTAAGGTGGCATTAGTAAAAGAAGAAAATTGCATCACAGGACACAGGACAAAGAGTTCAAAGCTGCTCAGGTTTTCTTTTATTAATTTTGCCTGAATTTCTATTGCCTCTCATAGCTTTGAAATCAATACTATCCTTTTTAATGTATCTCTAAAAGCTTGTATCACTGGTTTATTCCTCAGGGTGTAAATAAATGGGTCCATTACTGGTGCTACTGAGGTTGCAAGCAGTGTTACAACCTTATTCAAAGCCACCCCTTCTTTTTCTAAAGGCTTGATATAGATGAAGATGCAGGTGCCATAAGTCATGGAGAAAACAATCATGTGGGAGGAACAAGTGGAAAAGACTTTTTTTCCTTTGCTCAACAGAGGGGAATCAGAGAATAGTTCTGACAATATAGGCACAAGATAGAACCACTAACACTAAGGGTCAACATGATAAGGGTCAACACAGCCAAGGCCAAAATCATTCTTTCTAGGAACTGTTCATCTGAGTCTGTGATTCCCACCGCGGGTGATACATCACAGACAAAAGGATCAATAATATTTTTTAAAGAAATTGAGGTTAATTAACTTGCTCAAGGTTACAAGGCCAGTTATTTCTGGGTGTGGTGCTAAGTATCTGAGCCCAGATTCGATCCCCAGGTCATCCCAACACTGCCCGGTGCTCTTACTCACTGAGCCACCTGGCCACCCCTAAGCAATTGGGGTTAAGTAACGTGTGCAAGGTTACACGGCCAGGTGTTGCTGGGTGGGTGCTAAGTGTCTGAGCTTGGATTTGATCCCCAGGTCATCCCGATACTGGGGCCGGTGCTCTTACTCGCTGTGCTACCTGGCCGCCCCTGATCAATAATATTAGAATTACAGAATTCTAGTTCAAGACTCGTACCAAGTACTGGAACAATGACCCAAATAGTCAGCAACCCAGGAGGAGTTGGTTACAGACTTTGTTGTTTATGATGGCTTCAAAGTGCAGGGGTTTGCAGACTGCTACATAGTGGTCATAAGACATGGCAGCCAGAAGATAAAATTCTGCTGCCCCAAAGAAGATTCCAAAAAATTATTGAGTGAAACATCCATTATAGGACACAGTATGTTCCCTAGTTGACATGTGGGAATACAGATAGTTGTGAATGACAATTCTAAGAAAGGATAGTTTCTAAGGAAAAAATACATAGGGGTTTTAAGGTGGGGATTCACCCAAGTGAGGGTGATGATGGTCAAGTTCCCAGTTACACTTAGCAGGTAGGTCAGAAAGAGAAAGATAAAAAGCAGAACCTTCAGTTGTGGGTCATCAGTCAATCCCTGAAAAACGAATAATGTTATGCTAGTATTGTTTCTCATTTCAGTCCTCTGTCTTTTGTTGTATCT